>NC_058131.1:190725984-190895949 GCF_016433145.1 Gracilinanus agilis | reverse complement strand
ATGCTCAAAGGGCTATAAAAGAATGCCTGCCCTTTGATCCAGCCATACCATTGTTGGGTTTGTACCCCAAAGAGATCATAGATAAACAGACTTGTACGAAAATATTTATAGCTGCGCTTTTTGTGGTGGCAAAGAACTGGAAAAGGACGGTATGTCCTTCAATTGGGGAATGGCTGAACAAACTGTGGTATATGCTGTTGATGGAATACTATTGTGCTAAAAGGAATAATAAACTGGAGGAGTTCCAGGTGAACTGGAAGTACCTCCAGGAACAGATGCAGAGCGAAAGGAGCAGAGCCAGAAGAACATTGTACACAGAGACTGATATACTATGGTAAAATCGAATGTAATGGACTTCTGTACCAGCAGCAATATAATGACTCAGGACAATTCTGAGGGATTTATGGTAAACACGCTACCCACATTCAGAGGAAGGACTGCAGGAGAGGAAACATATAAGAAAAACTACTGCTTGAACGCATGGGTCGGGGTGGACATGATTGAAGATGTGGACTCAAAACTACCACACCAATGCAACTATCAACAATTTGGAAATAGGCATCGGCCATGGGTGGGGGAAGTGCGGGGGGTGAAGGGGAAAGTAGGAGCATGAATCATGTAACCATGTTAAAAATGAATATTAATAAATGTTTAAATTTTTTAAAAAAAAGTAATATTCACACTGGCACTTTATGACCAGAAGAATACACTCTTCAAATAATTGAAATTGAGTTTGGTTCATAATAGTCAGCTAGATGGCTCCCGTGGCTCACATCTACTGTTCTGAACTCTCTGGTCTTCTCCACCACAGCTGCCTTTCTCATCTTCAACCATCCTTTCACCATTCTGATCTCTTAGGTCCAGGCAGCCATACTTCTTTTCCATCCTGTCTGTGCTTCTTTCTCTCTCAGACATTACCATCATGAATACATGATTTTCTGCTCCCTTTTAGTGTGGGTCTTTCATCATAAAAAGAAAAACTCCTTGAAGTCAGGTTTTTTTAATTGTATTTACATCTCTAGCACACAGTATGTTGTCTAAGACAATAACACATAGTCATTTCCCATTGCCTCATGCCAGTTAGAACAAAGCCCTGAGTTCCTCAAAACTTGCTTCATTAGGGTCTACTATAGTTCCTGAAAAGCTACATTGTTATATGTCTGCATTATTTTGCCTATGACTCAAGGAGGTGGTTATAATGTCTCCATGAAAAAAAACAATTATTTAATTAATTAAAATAAGTTAAACTGAGTGGAAATTTATATGCATGCTGTTAATGAGAATGTGGTAGAAAATTACTTCTAACAAGGCAACCAATGGACTCTTTTCTTCATATTCAGCCTTCCTCTGATGAAGTCAGGGGCACTCCTAACTAAGCAGAGAGGTCTGAAAATTCATGGCTGTATAATACTGATAGTTCCAGTCATATTGTTTTTGAAATTGGTTTGCTCTTTTTTCCTCTTCAAAATCCTCTATTTATCTTTCCATATCATTACAGGCAATGAACACCTGGTTCTAAGCCTTCCTCCCTTAACACTTAAAGGTAGACAATTAAACAAACAAGAGTGGGAAAATGTACAAGATTGCAATATATTTCCAGAATTTAGAAAAAAAAATCAATGTATTTTACATTGCAGATGTGTTTCCACATTGAAAAGCACCCAAATGAGCTTTTTTGTTTGTTCTTTAAGGGAGCTTCATCACCTTTGAAATAACGGAAATGCCTATGGCAATAATGTAAGCAAAAATAGCTCCTGGAACTATAATGGAGTAACAGCAATAGCAGCTGAAATCAATAATGGAATGAAAGATGATAAAGACAGCAGAAAGGAAAGGAAATCAGTGAAGAAGTGAACTCATTGTAATGCTAACTCTTTTAAGAAACTGTATTAATTGCGTTGAGATATGCATGGGGGAAAATATCCAAGAAACTGAGACATGACCCAGGTGGAAAGAAGGGAATGAATTTTCAGTCTTTGATTCTGGTCTGTTTGGTAAGCCACTTTCAGTCATAGCATACTGCAAAGTCAAAGAGCTTTTAGAACTTAACAATCTAGCATATATGCCAAGATATGTACAAGCCTACACTTTAGTCTCAAAGTAGATGAAGAAAGGGAGTATGGGCACATTAAGTAAAAAAAAAAAAAAAAGAAAAGAAACCAAAAGGAGAATTCGATGGGAAAAAAAGGATGAGGTACAAAAAAAGATGAAATAAAACATTAGGTAAGAGCAATTTAGCCACTGTGTGAAATCTTTCTTCTTTTCTTCTCTCTGATATTATAGAATGAGAAAAAAGAGAGGGAACATCGGTATCCTATAATATAATTTCTTAGGTATAGAAGACTCTCTCATATAGCATGCTAAAAAGGTTATCGTGTTCCCTGTTAAATACTTCCAAAGAAAGAATCATAGAATGTTTGCAATTTTTCTTAAGTTATTTTGTTTAATTTTTTCCAATGAAGCATAGTGGAGGCATTTATATATTTTCCATAATGGTGATTGATTGAGTGATAGATAAGATACATGAATGAACAAATAAATTAATAGAAATGATAGGTCATGTAAGAAGAAATTTAATAAATTCTCTATTATAAATAAGTTAGAACTAATTTATAGTAAGAAATAGGCTGGTTATTGATTGAATAACTATGTATAAGGAATAATTATAAAAGTAATCAAGTAGTAGTTGTAGATAAAGTGTGATATTTGCTAGTAGAAATAATGTTAATATTCTTTGCAAACTTACCTGTAACATTAGCACACACTCTCAAAGTTGTGATATAAGGAACCTGAGATTCCTATCTGTGGTTTTAGGTCCAGATCACTATTGATATTCTTGTGACCCTTATTGGGGATGAGATGAGAAAGACCAATTTGAGATTGGTTGAACTGGAAGAGTCTTTCCAACCCCTAAAGTTTCATCACTACCTTTCATTATGTGAGTTGTAAGACACAGAGGTACATACCATACTAGATGTGTCTGTGGATTCTGATTTTTTACTGAAGATCTCACAATAAAGAAACTTTTCTCAGAAGATCTTTGCTTTTTTTGTTCAATAAATGAATAATTGAATGAATGGATGAAATAGATAAAAAGACAGGAGATGTATAAATAGAAAGAAAGGACATAAAGGGTATGAAAAGCTTGCAAAATTGGTGGTATCTTTAAACAATATAAAAGTTGTCACAGATATTAGATTATACAGTAAGCAATTATCTTTAGCAAAGTTGCAGATTATAAAGTAAGCCCACATAAACCATTAGCATTTCTCTATAATATCAATAAAATTCAACAGCAAGATATAGAAAGAAAAATCCACTTGAAAAACCTATATACAATATGAAATACCTGGGATTCCAACTGCCAAGACAAACCCAGGAACAATATGATCACAATTTTCAAATACATTTCAATCAAATAAAATCAGATATAAACAAATAGAAAAATAGTAATTGCTTATTGATAGGCTGATCTAAAATAATATAAATAACAATTCTAGCTAAATTAATTTGCCTATTAGTTGCATACCAATCATAGTACTGAAAAATTCTTTCACAGGGGCAGCTGGGTAGCTCAGTGGATTGAGAGCCAGGCCTAGAGACCAGAGATCTTAGGTTCAAATCTGGCCTCAGACACTTCCTGGCTGTGTGACCTTGGGCAAGTCACTTAACCCCCATTGCCCACCCTTACCACTCTTCCACCTATGAGCCAAAACACAAAAGTTAAAGGTTTAAAAAAAATTTTTTTAAATTCTTTCATGGATCTGGAACAAATAGGACAATCAAGAGAATTAATGAAAATATATGAAGGAAGGGGACTTAACTATACTTGTTTTCAAACTACATTATAAAATAGCAAACATCAAAATAATCTGTTACTGGCTAAGAAATAAATTAATGGTTCAATGGAATAGATAAGTCACTCAACAAACAATAATTAATGACCAGAGTAAACAATTGTTTGATGAATCCAAAGATAGATCCAAGGTTTTGGAAGAATTCATTATTAGACAAACCTGTTGGAAAAACTAGAACATGATATATCAGAAACTAGACACAGACCAATACCTCATGCCACATACCAAGGTAAAATTGAAATGGAAACATGATTTAGAAATAAAAGATGAAACCATAAACAAATTAGAGGAGCACAAAATAGTTTATCTTTTAGACCTATGTATGAGGGAAGAATGTGTCAAAACAAGACAAAAAGGACATTATTAGATGTGAAAACATAATTTTGACTACATTAAATTTAAAAAAAACTTTGTACAAACAAAACCAATGCAACAAGGTCAGAATGGAAAAATAACCAATCTAGAAAAATTTTATAGCAAGTGTCTGACAAAGGCCTCATTTCTTAAATATGTAAAGAACTGTGTCAAATTTACAGAATATACAAAGCATTCCCCAAATGGCAAATGGTCAAATGATATAAATATGCAATTATCAGAAGGAGAAATTAAAATATTACTAGTTGTATGAATGTTCCAAATCACTATTAGGAAAATGAAAATTAAATAAACACTGAAGTACCACCTCACATCAATCAGATTGGCTAATATGACAAAAAAGCTAAATGATGTGTTGGAGTTGATATGGAAAAATTGGGACAGTAAAACACTGTTGATGAAACTATGAATTAATATAACTATTTTATTAAGCAATTTGGAAGTATGGCTGAAAGTGCTATAAATGCATACCCTGTAACTCAGCAATGCCATTACTAGGTCTGTATCCCAAAGACATTAAAAGTAGGTGAAAAGTACCCACTTGCACAAAAATATTTATAGCAGCTCTTTTTGAGGTGGTAAAGAACTGGAAACATCATCAGTTAAGGAATGCCTGAATGAGTTGTAGTATATGTTTATAATGGATTACTATTGTGCCATAAGAAATGACAAACCAGATAATCTCTTTCTCTGTCTGTCTGTCTCTCTCTGTTTCTCTGTCTCTGTCTCTGTCTCTCTGTTTCTGTCTCTGTCTCTGTCTCTGTCTCTCTGTCTCTCTGTCTCTCTGTCTCTGTCTCTGTCTCTGTCTCTGTCTCTGTCTCTGTCTCTCTCTCTCTCTCTCTCTCTCTCTCTCTCTCTCTCTGTCTCTCTCTCACACACACGCGCACACACACACACACACACACACACACACACACACACACACACACAAACCTGGAATGACTTACATTAAGTAAACCCAGGGGAAGTGAGCAGAATTAGGAAAATGTTTTCACAGAAACAGCAATAATGTACAATAGTCAACTATGAATGTCTTTATAACCAGTAATGAAAGGATCCAGATAATTCCAAAGGACTCATTGCAAAAAACCTATCAACTGCCATAAGGGGAAATGATGGAATCTGAATGGAAATTGAAGCATACAATTCTTCACTTTATTTTTCTCAAAAAAAATTTTTCTCGAGCAAGCAATATGTGCCTTCTTTACAATTTGAAGAATACAGAAATATGTATGATATATAACATGCAAACTTATATTGACTGCTATCTTTGGAAGGCAGGGAGCAACAGGCAAAAGAGAAAATAGATTTCAAAATGTCATAAAATGGTTGTTAAAATTTGTATTGACGTACAATCTGGAAGAAATAATTTTTTAAAAGAGTATACATTAAGGAAGTAGTCTGGTACATGAATAAATGAAACAAAATACACATTAAATAAAATAACACTAAAGGATAGATGAACACAGATGATATGTAATAACCAACTTTGGTGCCAAAGGCAGAAAGTAAAATACATTTCCCATTTCTTTGAAAAGAAATTTCAAAATATGGATGCAGAGTGTTTTGAACTCTCCACAAGATGTCTTCTTTGCTGGTCAGTTTTGCTTAACTGTTTCTTTTCATTACAAAAAAAGGGGTTGGGGGAAGGAAATGTTGGGATACAAATGTGTTTTTTAAAATCATTAATATGGCTTTAAAAAGATAGAAAGCTGGTTAAATCATTATAGCTTTGCCCATGATACCTGTAATCAGCTAGAGGTAAAGTTACATAATTTATTTTCTATTTCAGCAATACTAAAAACTACTATAACAATGTGTCATAATAATTATGGAACTTAAAATCCCAAGTAGAGAAAAGTATTGGTAACTTTGACAAAAATACAAGAAATAGTTTTGTGTCAATATTCACTTTCAAGAAATAATTTTACTTATTTCTATTTTTGCACATATATGTTGGTATTTGTCAGGAAATTTGGCCATAAGTCATTAAAAAAATAGATGTAGCTCAACAAAGAAAATTTCCTGTTTCACCACACGTTCTTTACCTATTCCAAAAATGAATCTCTCTACACTGTGTGTAATAAGATGATTTTTAAAAGTTCTAGATTACATAATTGGCATTTTTTCTCTAAATAATGCCTGAGGGTTCATGGCCAACATAAAAGAAGAAAGAATGAATGTAATTATTAGCACTAAAACAACTTTCACTTTTGTTACCTTCGGAGTTGCTATGGAATTATATACAACCCCTGTGTGTCAACTACAGACTCCAATTAGGAATATGATGGGATATCAGAGGACTGGCAATGCTCATGAGCTGCCTCAGAAAAGGGAGGTATATAGACCCACAGGAAAGCTTGCCAGTATCTAATTAGTGTAGAAACAGCTGAACCACTTCCACTGCAGAGTAGAATAAGCAAAAGCATCATTTTATTCCAACGTAGCAGTGGCTGAGCATCTCTGAGATTTAGAGAATGATACATAAGAGAAAGAAGACCATAAATTTTCTGAAATAGTTTTCTAGGCTTGTCAAATCTATTTACTTATAGAGTTTTCTCTGATATAGTTTGAGGTACTCCTGATGCATAGATGGGGTTATTGTCCTCCAAGGATAGCAGGATAGAAATTGACAATATTGTTCTATGTCTCACTTATGCCTAACAGAAGAATTTCCTCCTTCTCCAAGTAAGTAAAGTGGAAAGAGCATTGGCAATAGAATCAAAGGATCAGAAGACATTTACTGATTAGCTATCTGTCCTTGAGTGATTCATCTACTTTCTTTGGGATTCAGTTTCCTCATCTGTAAAGTAAAGGGATTAAGGTAGATGACCTCTAAGAATTCTACTGAAATAAGTATATGTCAATGAATATCAAAGCTGGGAGCAGTTAGGTGACACAGACACTAGCCAAGCTGGTTATTCAGTGCTCCTAATCATTATGGTTAGAATGGCAGGCCTAGAATAAAAAAAGATCTGAGTTCAAGGCAGACCTCAGACACAACCTTTGTGAACCAGGGTAAGTCAATTAATACTATTTGATTCAGTTTCCTCATGTGAAAAATCAGCCAGAGAAAGAAATGTCAAATCACTCCAGTATGTTTGCCAAGAAAAACCTAAATGGAGTTACAAAAAGTTGATCATGACTGAAACACCTGAACAACAACAACAAACAAAGCTGGACTAAACACAAGTGTGAATCAAAATTTCATTCATCCTGCATTTTCAAAGAGAACCAATGACATCATGAGAGTGATGTCTTGACTTACACATGAATTGGATTTAAGTGAGGCAGAGTTGCAAAGTCATTGACCTCCTTTTTCTTCCAGAATCTTTGAAGTCTAATGATAAGACAAAAGTGAGGATAACTGATAATGGCCCAGGATGCAGAGGATGAACTTGGTATTTTCAATTTATGACCAAGCTCTAAGTCAGTGATTCCAAAAGTGGGAGCCACCTCCCCTTGGTGGGTGCTGCAGTGATCCAGGGGGAGGTGATGACCACAGGTGCATTTATCTTTCCTATTAATCACTGTTAAAAATTTTTTTAATTAATTTCCAGGGGCCCTAAGTAATATTTTTTTATGGAAAGGGGGCAGTAGGCCAAAAAAGTTTGGGAACCACTGCTCTAAGTGCTCCACACCACATGCTTTTATCTACCTTCAAGTAATTGACTCATCAATCCATTCTATCAGGGGAAGTCTTACATGCATGGGGTTGATAACTCACTAATAGGTTGAGTCCTGTCATTTATCTTCAACATGCACTAGTCAGCCTAGCAAAATAGTCTTCTCTGGGTGTGGCTGCTGCCCATGTAGCTTCTTAGAGACACAGAGAAGAATTAAGTAAAAGGTAGACAACAAATGTAGATGAACATCCTTAAAAAAGGCTCAGCAAATCATCACACAAGAGGTTTATACATCAACCCAGTCATAATTAATGGCTTCTAGCATTCACTGGTAATTCTTGTGAATAGAAATATGAATTCCACTGGCAAATTCTCCATGAATGACCATAACATGTGGATTTCATATAAAGAAATGGCACATTCCCAGACAACTTGTCAAATTAAGATTAATAATAGTATGAAATCTATATTCACTTGTGACTTCTTATTTCTCAATGTGTTATACTCTTATTAGACTCTTCCTTTGAAAACTACATTATACATATATGATATTAAATAATCCCCTTATCAGGCCTAGAGATAGGAGGTCCTAGGTTCAAACCCAGCCTCAGCCACTTCCCAGCTGTGTGACCCTGGGCAAGTCACTTGACCCCCATTGCCCACCCTTACCACTCTTCCACCTATGAGACAATACACCGAAGTACAAGAGTTAAAAAAAAATAATCCCCTTATATGGACATTTGGTCAATAATAAATTTTGCAAAATTAATCCTCTCATACTCTAGTAACATACATACACATATGTGCATGTACATATATTTATAAACACAGACTCCAAGACATATGTTCTTTATAGGATATTATCTTGTATAGCCCTCTACACAATTTTTTTGAGAGGATTCCAAGTTTTTATGCCCATGCAAAACAGATGAACTTCAGAAGCCTTTCTTTTTAGGATTAAAAATGTAATATGCTTTCAGTAAGTAGATTTATGAAAGAGATTCTTATCCCCCAGCTTTTAAAAGAAATCATTCCTCGTTTTGGCCTGCCTGCACATATTGACTCGGACAGGGGAAGTCACTTTACTGAATCAGTTTTATCTGAAATATATTCCTGTTTGGGAATAACTCCAAAATTCCATGTACCATATCACCCCCAGAGCTCAGGCCAAGTTGAACGGATGAACAGAGAACTTAGAACTATGCCTGGTAAATTATGAACTGAGACATATCTCAAATGGCCTGAAATTCTCCCTCTAGCTCTATTTTATCTTAGAAGCAGGCCCAGGGGAGATCTACACATCTCACCATATGGTATTCTTTTTGGACATCCCCCTATACAGGCTAAGCCTTTTTCTCCTGCATATACATCACTATTAGGAGGAGATACTTCTATTGCTTCCTATATACAGGAATTGCAACACAAACTGCATGAACTCCATGAATCTGCAACTGCAGTACAAGCAAGACCAATAGACTTTTCACTTCATGACCTGAACCCAGGAGATAAGGTGTATATAAGGAACTTCCAGCGCACTGGGCCAACTCAGCCTTCATGGGAAGGCTCATTTGAGATTTTATTAACTACTCCAACAGCTATAAAAATTGGAGAAAAGGACTCAGATTCATTGCTCACATGTAAAGAGGACATCTTCTATTGAAACTTATTGACTGTTTCCTGTTACTTGCATGGGAGATAACAATTCATAGATTAATGGATGCTATTTTTTGGAATCACATTGCATTTTTGTTGTTGTTGTTCTTGATTCTTTCCCTGAATTTATTTTTAATTTTCTTATTGCTTTTCCTATTATCTTTTAATAGAATAATTAATTTTCCCCCTTTTTCTCATTTCTTGTTCTTAAGTACATATAATCACTTAGTATTTTTATTTTTTGCAGTGCATTAATTTTAATATATATGTGCCCCATTGGTAATAACGTTTCCAATATCTTCTTTTCTTATAGGGATATAAGGCAATTGAGCTTATTGGGACCCTTAAAGAAAAGGTTTTTTGTTTTGTTTTGTTTTGTTCCCCCCCCCTAATTACCTTATGGTGATTCTCTTGAGTTCTGTGTTCGAGTAGCACACTCTCTGCCTAAGTCCAATTTTTTTCTTTATTAAATGCTTAGAAGTCTTCGATTTTGTTGAATGACCATACTTTCCCCTGCAAGAATATAGTCAATATTGCTGGATAGTTAATTCTTGGTTGTAGACCTAGCTCTCTTGCTTTCCAGAATATTGTATTCCATGCCTTCCTACCCTTCAATGTAGATGCAGCCAGATCCTGTGTTATCCTAACTTTGGTTCCCTGGTATCTGAATGACTCCTTCTTAGCAGCTTGTAATATTTTTTCCTTGGTCTGGTAGTTTTTGAATTTGGCTATAATATTTCTGGAAGATTTTATTTGTGGATTAAATATAGGAGGTAATCTGTGTATTCTTTTTATTTCCACTTTTCCCCCTTGTTCAAGAATGTCAGGACAGTTCTCTTGTATAATTTCCTGTAGGATGATGTCCAAACTTTTCCTTTTGTTGTGATGTTCTGGCAGTCCAATAATCCTTAAGTTGTCTCTTCAAGATCTGTTTTCCAGATCTGTGGTTGTGTCAATAAGGTATTACATATTTTCCTCAAATTTTTCATTTTTTTAAATTATGTTTTATATATTATTGCTGCCTTGTGAAGTCATTTGCTTCTAGTTATTGAATTCTAATTTTTAAAAACTGAATTTCATCTCTGGCTTTTTGCTCATTCTTCTCCTTCTGGTCTGCTTTTCTTTGTAGATCATCTTTTGCCTTCTTTGCTTCATTTTTCAGCTGGTCAATTTGGGCTTTTAAGACATTATTTTCTTCTTTTAAATCCTTTATTTCTTTTTCCCAATTGCCTTCAGCCTCTGTTGATTGTTTTTTGAGTTCTTGAGCTATTTGGATTTTGAATTGTTGAGTTAATTGAATTTTGATTTCTTGAGTTAATTGAATTTTAAGTTCTTCCAAAGCCTGTGTCCATTTCAGTGAATTTTCTTTGTTTTTGCTTAGTGTTCCTTTATCTTCTTCTTATCCATTTGATCTTTGTTCAATTTCTGGATAAAAGCTGTCGATTGTGGTTTCTTTTTTCATTTTCTGTTGTGTACTCATTATTTTTTCCTTCTTCCTCCTCTGTAATTGACTGTAATCTTGATCCTCTGATCATATTTTTGAGTTTGGGCCTGTTCAGCCCTTGGAGAGCTTCTTCTCCGTTTTGTTGATTAATTAGGTTAGTGGGACTGGAGGCCAGATTTTTTCCAGCTGTTGGTGAAAGCAAAAGTAGTGAATTTAGCTACTTTCCTTGTAGTCTGTGGGGGAGGGTTGTTGGAGCTTCCCAGCCCTCTGAAGACTTCTTGTTTGCTCTGCTGATAGGATTAATCCAGGTGGGGTTAATCTGCTCAGCTCCAAGTGCCCGGAAGTTAGATTTTCCCCAGCTGGTGGTAAAAGCTAGAGAGGTGAGTTTGGCTTTATTTACTCTAGTCTGTGGGGGAGGTGTTGTTGGAGCTTCCCAGCCCTCTGAAGACCTCTTATCTATTGTATTGATAGGATTAAGCCTGTGAGTGGTTGAATTACACTGCTCTGAGTACCCTGAGGTCAAAGCCTCAAGAGAAAGGGATATGGGGGTAGCACAAGATGGAGGGTATATTCACCATCTCTGGGTTTCTCCCCCAGCAGCTTCCCTGCTGTCTGTGATCAAAGCCTTGAGTTTGGCATAGCTGTGCCAGTGAGGCACTCTCTCAGACTAGCAGCCCAGCCTACCCATGGATTCCAGTATCAGCTGGAGACTGAGCACATTTAGGTGGAGGAGGGGATCTAGGATCTTCCTCCTTTCTTTCCCCTCCCACCTTAGAGTTCCAAGAATTCAGGATTTTTTTTTATTTTTATTTTTTCATGTACCTTTTTAGTTGGGTTCAGCTGCAGGATCCCCCAGCTCTGTTGTGTTGTCAGATTTGGTTTTCTGTTCCCTCGGAGCCCATTATCCTTAATTGGTGGTGAAGGGCTTTACTAAGGTTTGGAGCCTTGCTGCTTCTACACCACTATTTCCCAGAATTCCCCTGTGGAGCAGTTTTGGTCTGAGTCACAGCACTCAGCACCCTCTAAGCTTTATCCTCATGCCCAGGATTGGTCTGTGCTTTTTTGGCTGCTGAGGTCTCAAGTCTAGTTGTTCTCAGGGTCAAGCCACCTGGTGGTCCCCTTGCTTGTTCCTCTGTCCGAAGCTCCCTTAACAGTACCAGGGTGCTGCTTCCACAGTCATGCACCCCTCTGCACTGGGTCCCCACCCAAGGTCCATGCCTGAGCTCAAGGTCCGTGTCCACATCTGAGTCTGCGCCTGTGTGTACATTCAACATCTGCTCCTGAGTTCAAGGTCTGTGTTCAAAGTCCAGTTCTTTAGCCTCTTGGGGTCTTAAGTCTTGCTCCTCTCAGGAGCAGGCCCTGGTGATCCCAGGTAACTGCCAAGAACTTCATAAATGCCCCAGACTTGCTCTAATCCTTGTGCACTGGCTTTGGCACTGTAGGTGGTGTGTGTGTGGGCGGGTTGCTCAGCTTTTTCAGTTTTAGTGAGAGCTATTTCACCCTCTTATAGCATGGAAATGCCCTGTTCCCATGTACCTTCAATGCTGTGCCCTGTTGTGGGGTCCCTTTGTTCGTCTGGATTTGTTTTTATGTCCTCTTGAGGAGTCCTATCTGTGTGGGTTAAGAGAGGTTAAGCAGCTGCTTCTACTCTGTCTCCATTTTAACCCAGAAGCTATTGTTTCTTTTTATCTTTGAAGAATTACATAGTTTTTTCTAGGTATATAATTAATTGATCCTTTATGGTAGGAACAACTAAATATTGTGTTATCCTTGCTGGGGCACCATGATATTTGAATTTTTTTCTAGCTATTTATACAATTTTCTCTTTAATTTGGGAGCTCTGGAATTTGTTTATAACATTTCTGGGATTTTTCAGTTGAGAATCCCTTTCTAGAGGTGATTGGTGGATTCTTCTAATTTCTTTTTTGTCCTCTAATTCTAGGAATTCAAAGAAATTCTCCTTGGTAATTTCTTGAAAAATTTTATCCATGTTCTTATTTTGATCATGGTTTTTAAGTTGTTCAATAATTCTTAAATTGTCTCTCCTTAACCTATTTTCCAAGTAAGTTGTTTTCCAATGAAAATTTTCATATTCTATTCTATTTTTTCATTCTTTTGATTTTGTTTGTTTCTTTATGTCACATGAAATCACTAACTTTCAATTGGCCAATTCTAATTTTTAAGGAATTTACTTTCTTCAATATCTTATAGCTTCTTTTTCATTTAATTAGTTCTACTTTTTTTAGGAAGTATTATCTTCAGTGAATTTTTCTTCCATTTGTGCAATTCCACCTCATAAGGAATTGTTTTTTTCTTGAATTTTTTGTGGATCTTTTTTTCCCATTTCTAGTTCTTTCTTTACCAACCTGTTGACCCATATTTCATGATTTTCTTCCTGCTCTATTTGATTTTTATAGCTCTTTTTTTTTTGGAAAAAAATCTCATCCAGAAGTTCTTTTGGAGCCTGACTCCAATTCACATTTTTCTTTGAGCTTTCACTTGTAGTCTTTTTGATATTGTTCTAAGTTTGTTTTATGGTTTCCTGTATCACCATAATAACATTTTTATAATTGGATTATTTTTTTGTTTCTTTGCTCATTCTTTTCAATTTATGATGTAACTTTTCATAGTATATTAAAGTTCACTTCTGTTATGGGGTTGGGAAAGTCACTTTCCAAGCTTTTTTTGTGGGGGGAGAGTACTCAGTGTTTTACTTCTGACCTCTGGAAGCCTAAGATTCTAGCTTCTGACTTGAACTAGTGGAGGCCTCATTGCAGGCTTGCACATTAGGGGGTCTTCCCTACTGGCTTCACAATACAGAGCCTTGCTTCTTGGTTGTATAGTGTATGAGCCTTACTGTTTGCTTGCAAAGATCTGGGCTTCATTGCTGGTTTGTACTGGTTATGTGTCCTTACTACTGGATTATTAATTGGCTGGGGGTGGGGTGGGGAAAGCTGTTCTCAGCTTCTGGTTTGAACAATTGGAGACCTCATTGTTTGCTTACATAGTGGTGCACCTCATTCATTAGCTTGCCCTGGAGGTAGTACTTCACTGTTGGCCTGCCTTGGGGATGAGGCATTACTGTTGACATTCTCACTTCTCTGTTTTCCTGTTGATAGCGATAAACATCTCAGAGTATGGCTACATGAACACACACAAAAAATTTATACACATATACACTGAATAAGGATATTGGAGCATCCTATGCACATGGGTAATTTTTTCCATTCACTTCTTTCATGGTAAGATGAAATAGAAGTGGGGGAAGCTAGGTAATAAATAGAGAACCAAGTCTGGAATCTGAAGGACCTCTATTCAAATCTAGCCTCAGTCACTTCAGAGCTGTCTGACCTTGGGCAAGTCATTTAACCCCAGTTGTCAAGTCTTTGCCATTATTTTGTCTTGTATTAATATTAAGATAGAAGGTAAAGGTTTTAAAAAATGAAAAAGTATGCAAAATGTACTACTTGTGGAAATGATAATTATGTATAACAATTATTCACCAAAAACATAATCATATCCAAATAGTAAGCCACATCTTTGGGAACAAAGAATTCAGAGGTAGAAGAGATCTTGGAGATCATAGAGCCTTATGGTCTTATTACATATATAATATCAAGGACAGCCCCAATATATGTGGCCCCTCAGAAAAGCGATCCCAGTTTAAGAATAGGTTCTCAGTGAGATAGCACTCACTCAAAACCATCATTCCTAAATCATGAACATTTTCATTTTGTTTTTTAACCGTCCAAATAAAGGAAAAAATTATTCAACTAAGTATTGGATGTAGATTTATTAAGTACCTGCTATGAGACAGCCATTCTATTTTTGCATATAGAAAAAGAAAAGAAAAAGAAACATCTCTAACATTTCATAAGTTTCCAGGCTAGGTGGGTGGGAATATATATAAATAAATGCATACACAAATACTTTAAAGTAACTATAAAGTAATCAAGTTGAAAATTGGGATGAAAGGCACCAGAAACTTCTGGAATTGGTAAGGGAATTCTGTAAAAGACAATGCTTAAATTGACACTTGAAGGAAATAAGGTCTTCTGGAGGTTGGGCAAGTAGAAATTCCTTCCAATAAAGAAGGGTAGACAAGGCAAAAGCCTAAAATGATACCAGATAAGTGACCAACAAATGATTATTTCATATAACATAGAGTAAATTCTCATGAAGTTTTTCATGCCAGTAAGAGAGGAAAAGACACAAAGGAAAAAAAGTCATCAGAAACACGAATGCATAAATTTGTAGATAAGTGACCTCATAACTCCAGTGGTACATAGCTAACAATATCCTCTAACAGCTCAATTGCACTACTGCCTGCAAAGTGTTACATCTCTTCTCTTCCCTAAACATTCTCCTGACTCAGCCAGTCTTACAGTCACTAAGCTTTTCTCTATCTTTCAGAGTTCATCTCTTCTTAGACGTTTCTTGTCTCAAGAAATTAAAATGATCTTTAATTATATAAAAACATGTTCCAAATCACTATTAATTAGAGAAATGCAAAATAAAAAAAATTCTAAGGAACTATTTCACACCTATTTACTGGATAACATGACAAAAAAGAAAAATGAACAATATTGGAGGACATATGGAAAAATTAGAATCATAATACACTATTGGTGGAGCTGACAATTGATATAACCATTCTAAGAGAGAAATGGGAACCAAATGTCCAAAGGACAATAGAATTGTGCATTTCTTTGAGCCAGTGATACCACTACTAGGTCTGTAACCCATATATCAAAGATTGAGAAAAGGACATACTTTTGCTAAAATATTTATAGCAGCTTTTTTTGTGGTGGAAAAAGAAACCAACTTAAAACTTAAAGTCCATCAGTTAGGGAATGGCTGAATAATTTATGGAATATGATTGTAATGGAATATTATCTGCACCATAAGAAATGGCAAGCTAGATATTCAAAATAACCTGGAAAGACTTAAATGAAGTGTTGCAAACTGAAGTGAGCAGAACCATGAGAATGGTTTACATAGTAACAGTGATAATGTATTATCATCAAATGTGAATGATAACTATTATCAATAAGGCAAGAATCAAAAACAACTCCAAGGGATTTATGACAAAAAAAATAATGTTATCCACCACCATAGATGGAACTAATGGAGTCTTAATGAAGATTGAAACATACATTTCTTCACTTTATTTCCTCCATGATCTTTTCTCTAATGTATGGATTGTATCTTGTTTCACAACATGTTGTACATGCAGATATTTCTTTTATGATAACATATATATCACCTATAGCATAGTATGTCCTTTCTTGCAAATGAGGGAGGGGTAAGACAGAGAGAGAGAACATGGGGTGCTAAATGTCAGAAAACTATTATTAAAATTCTACTGACATGCTATCTGAAAATAAATTAACAAATGAAAAAATTTTAAAAGACATATATAGGATCTCTGTGCTCTTCTATTAAGATATAGTGATTAGAAAACTTCTTACTTGACAAAGACATTCTGGGCATTAAGTCCATAGCCAAAACTGTGAGCCACTCTATGAATATAAGGGCAAGAAGTATCAAAATGGTCTAAGATTAAGTCATATTTTTTTTGGCCTAACCATGTGCCTGGTGATGATGTAGTTGCTAAATTTCTAATTCCACCAAAATGATATTTGTAAGCTCTTGACATTAAATATTTCACCAAATCATCACCACTACATGTTCATCTATTTTTCCCATAAGTAAATGATAATATTTTTATGAGGCATTTGAAATGCTAACTCATTGCCCTCTGATGCATTCATCAAGAAAGAGAAAGGCTGAATTTCTTTTTTTTTAAGTCAATAAGATTTGCAGTTACTATCATAGTGCTCCTATGCTACCTCCAAAGTTGTGGTCTAACTATCATCAAAGAAAAAGCAATATAAAGTCCAGTGTCTATGTTGAATTGTTCTTAAAATATAATGTCTCTTCTGACAATTAAGTAGATTTTATTATGCAAAGGTATTTCCTCTTATCCTAATGCTCCTTCAATTTCATTTTTCCTTCTTTCACATTTGAGAAACCATTTACAACTCATTATGTTAAGGAGTTAATCAATTTGTTGAATATATTTAAATAAGAAAATATCTATTTACAATTTGCCTTGGCTATTGAGGAGAATGTCTGGGATAAACTTTTAGGTATGACCTTATTATGATGTTAAGAAGGACGTAAAGCCAAGTAGTCATCCAGAGAGCATTTAATAATTTTTCAAAGTCAAGTCTCTCTAGGCCTTAAATTTCATATGAGGGATGCTGCCAGCTTATAAAAATATTCTTTCTACTGATGTGCACAGGTTTGTATTCCTGCCCAGAAATATAGTACTACTGTCTAAAAGAGTCCAAAATTTCATTTGTGTGTGAATTTTACAATAGAGATAAAGCCCCGTTGTCACTTGTATAAAATATCTATCTTAATTCTTTCTTTTTGCACAAATAGATCTCATATTTCCATGCATCCCCTAAAAGATCATTTTTCTGAATGACTATTTATGAAATTTAACATTTTATAAAGAAGTTCAGTAATGCATACACATTTCTAAGATTCCTTTTAAAATGTAATAAATTCTCTGAAGTCACCTACTTCTATAGGTCCTTTATAAAGTTATAAAGTCAGGTAGCTTGAGTTACAGGAATAATTAAGCAATGTGATAATTGTTCCAAATGTCATTTTATGATAACAAAACCAACTTTATTAAGAATTGATCATAAGCCCATGGAGTAATACTATTGTGTAAAACTACAAATTTATTTAAGGAAAATAATTTTAAGAAGAAAGAGAAGGAGAAAGGGAAGGAGAAGGAGAAAGGGAAAAGAAGGAGTTGCAGTTGGAGTTGGAGTTGCAGTTGCAATTGCAGTTGCAGTTGCAGTTATATAGGACCTTTACGTTTACAAAATTATTTGTAAATAACTCATTTGACCTCAAACAAATCCTCTGAATAGCTGTTATTATTGTCATGTTCATTTTACTGGTATTAATTTTATAGTTTGGTATTAATGTGAAATTAATGGTCAAGTAATTGGGTTGGGATGGAAAAATCTGAAAAATCATCTGCATAAAGATATTGATTAAATCCAAGATCACAAATTAAATTATGATAGAAGAAGTAAAGAAAAGAGCTCAGGACAGAGCCTTGGATGGACACTTACAGTCCTATTCTGTGAAGTGAATAAAGATTTAGCAAACAAGACTATAGAACAGTCAGAGAAGCAGGACTGAACCAAAGATAGCCCAGGGTCTTAAAAATCTACTGAAAAAAAATAGAGTCAAAGAAAAGCATAATCAAGAGTGTCAAAGGCTAAAGAGAGTTTAACAATGATGAAGACTGAGAAAAGCCATTGGATATAATAAGATATCATTAGTGACTTTGGAGAAAGCAGTTTCCACTGAATGAGTTTGGAAACCAGATTGCAGAGTGTTAGGAGAAAGGAACTTTTCAGTCCTGAAATAACTCAAACTTACATATCAAGAATAAGGTGTCTTTAATTTAAATGAAGAGAGTTTCAAGCCAGGACACCACTTTGTAAAAGAGAAAACTAACAACAAGGGGATTGTACATTAATAAGGGGCCTGGGTGGGGAGGGTAGGAATCACAAATTATTGATTACAGGTTGATAACATGTTCCTAAAGAAAACACAGAAACTGTTTAAGCTTTCTCTAGCCAAAAGAGACAGGCCACTGCTGGGCCCCAACCTGGGGTTGCCTACAGGGTAAATAGAATATTGACATTGAAGTTATTTCTGTTTGGGAACAAAGGAAATTAAAAATTGCTGGTCTCAGTGGAGATTCCCAGGGATTTAACTAGGCAGGAGGGTTTTGAGAAACTGCTAGTAATAATAGCATAGGGGTCCAGAGTATTCCAGGAGCTTGACATTCTTGACAGAGGAAAGAATATGAAGGCGTCAGTTGTACATGACTTTCTCAATCAATTTACCAATGAAAACAAGGAGATATAAAAGATAATAGCTAGTGGAAATGGAAAAAATTATGTTTTCTTGAGAATGATGGAAACACGGATATCTTTATAAGTAGTGGGGAAGCAATGAGGAGACAGTGAGATATTAAAGATTAGTGACTAAGAGGGAATAGTGGAAGGAGTAAGCTTCTGGAAAAGATTGGGGGTGGCAGTTTAGTGGCTCAGTAGATGGAGAGCCAGGCCCAGAGCCAGGAAGTCCTGGGTTCAAATCTGTCCTCATACACTTCCTAGCTGTGTGATCCTGGGCAAATCACGTGCCCATTGCCTAGCCCTTATTACTCTTCTGCCTTAAAACCAATACACAGTAATGATTCTAAGAGAGAATGTAAGGGTTAAAATGCATAAATAAATAAATAAATGACTGAAGGACTATATAAATAAATACATAAGAAAATATTGGAATGAATGCCATCATCTGTTTGATGTTAGCACATCTTGGCAAGAAGTGCTACTGCTTCATGTGAGAGAGGAATGAAGGGAAAAAAGATAAGAGTAAGAGGCTTCTAAGTGATGTGAGATGAGTGAGAGGAGAGCAAACTGATTCTCCATAAAGGACCTCAATTTTGTCAGTAATAAATGGGGTGGGGGAACGGGGTAGGAGTGGTGGAGATAGAAGTAGTGGCAGTGGTGGCTGTGGTACCCACATACCCCAGTGACCGAGTTTAGGAATACTGTAGAGCCAGGCCAAGATGGCAAAGTAAAAACCTTGATGCCCACAACCATCCTTCAAATGACCACAGAAAAATAAAAATACCTCAAAATGGATTTGGAGTAACAGAACCAACAAAAGAAAGGACGAATCAGTGCTCTGGCCCAGGAAAAAAAACAACTAGAAAAGGCAGCAAAGAGAAGTCATCTAACATGGATACTAGGAGAAAGTGCTAAATAAAGCAGAGCAGAATTTGTACATGATGTAGCACAAGTGCCTGGGGAAAGAGCAGAGTAAGCTTAGTCCAGCCTCAGCAGAGTAAGAGCAGAATCTAATACAATAAAGAAGAGTAGGAAGAAAATGGCCCAACATTGTACAGCCAGAACAGAAGCTTAATGTGACTCCATAAGCAGTAGTGGGAGAAACTCAACCCAAAAAGGCCCAGTCTCCTCAAGATTAAACAGAATACAACTTAAATAAAATGCTAGCAAGGACATTACAACAGTATGTCACAAGAATCCTTCCCTTTGACCAGAAATTTAGGGATGGCACTATCAGCACAATTGACTACATCAATAACAAAACTAATAGAAAACATATGATTATCTCAACAGATGAAGAAAAAGCTTTTGATAAAGTAAAACACCCATTTCTATTAGAAACACTTCAGAGCATAAAAATAAATGGAGCTTTCCATAAAATGATAAATAGTAGGAATCTGAAACCATCAGCAAGCATTATCTGTAATGGAGGTAAAGTAGAAGTCTTCTCCATAAGATCAGGCATGAAGCAAAAATGTCCATTATCAACACTATTATTTAATATTGTAATAGGAATTCTATTTATAGCAAGAAGAAAAATAAATTGAAAGAATAAGAATAGGCAATGAAATCACAAAATTATCAATCTTTGCAGACAATAGGAGGGTATACTTCAAGAATTCTAGACAAGCAACTAGGCAATGAAATCACAAAATTATCAATCTTTGCAGACAATAGGAGGGTATACTTCAAGAATTCTAGACAAGCAACCAAAATTTTTGTTGAAGTAATTAACAACTTTAGGAAAGAAAATAATTGGAATTTTAAAGTATTTGTAATTAGACCATAGCAATATCAATCAAATGATATCACATCTGTTAAAGATTCATTAGCATATAAAACTAGCAATGGTTTACTTTGTAGAAATAGAAAAATAATTTTAAGAATTCTTCAGGAATTTTCGCAGGTCCAAAAATCTTAACAGATATGTTGAAAAAATGTAAAAGTGAGATGAGTTTACCAGTATAAAATTTCAAATTACAACACAAGTGTCATCAAAACTATTTTGGTAAAACTAATATAAAAGGACTCATCAAAGGAACAGTTCAATTAATTGTTATCTATAAATAATCAAATGTAATAATAGCATGTTCAATGAACATACTATCCACCAGAACAAAATTTTATTTAAAATATCTGCAGAAAATTGAAAGCTTTATGAAAAAATTTAGATTCCAGTCTTCAAATTATAACTTGTACCTCCAAATAGTAGGCCTTATACAAAAGATGAGAAAAGAAGTAAATATAACAATGGGAAAATTGTTGTGTTCAGTGAGGGACAAAAGTATTCATAAATTATACAGTACAATTTCAGAAACATATTTTAATTTTTTCTAGCAGCAAAATAATTTGAGTTGGAATTAGGAAGGAAATAATTAAATAGAAAGGATTTCAACAATACATTTTCCTAATACAGGTATACTATCCAAGATATATACAGAATAGATATAAAAATTTATAAATAAGAACAGTTACCCAACAAATAAATGGGTTAAAATATCAATATACAACTCACAAATAAAAATATAACAATTATTAATAACTATGAAAAAATGCTTCAAAGTCACTGATAGAAAAACATAAATTGAAACAACTCTGAAGTTATTCCTCACATTCATATTGGCAAAAAAATGACAAATGACAACAATAGTTGTCAGAATGTTTGTGCAAGAATAGCAACCATAGGGAACTATTGGTGGGTAGAGTTTGTATTAATTGAACTATTCTGGACATCAATTTGAAATTTATACTCAGAATTGAAATATAGAGGCAGCTAGACAGCACATTAGATAGAGTACTGATCTAGAAATTAGGAGGACCTCTGTTCAAATATGGCTCCAGATACTTCATAGCTATGTGATTCTATGCAGGTCACTTACTCCTTATTCCCTTGCCCTTGCTGCTCTTCTGAGGATTGATACTAAGATGGAAGTAAGCTTAAAAATGTGAATGCAAATTGATCTAGCCAAACAAATATTAGGCACATACCCTAGGAAGATCAAAGATCCATAACTGCAAGAGTACTTATAGCAACATTTTTTGAGTATCAGAAGCCTAGAAAAATAGGTATCCTTTAATAGAGAAAAAACTTTGGAATATAAATGTAATAGACTTTTGAACTATGAGCAATTTAAGTATAATTAATTTCAGAGAAACATGAGAAGAATTGTGCAAATTGCAGTATGAATCTATTCAGGATCAGTAGAACAAGTTAGTTGAATACAATAAGAATAATATGAAGAAAAATAATTATAAATATCTTCAGAACCATCATTAAAACAGCATTCAATTGTGACTTAAAAAATCTAAAAATGAAACGTACCTACTACCTATACAAAGGAGCTAATATATTTATAATGCTTAGCAAATTATATGTAGGTAGATATAGGTATATATGTTACATAAATAAATATTTAGATAGACAAATGCATATATATCCACAAACATATATAATATACAAAAAATGTTAATATTATATATCCATGTGAATCATATTATATGTGTATTTCCAGACAAGGACAATGTATTGATTTGATTAGTCAAAATCTATTCATTTATCTATCTATCTATCTATATTTTAACTGTAAGATTTAAATTAACAACTGTTGTGAGGAAGATTAGTTATTGATTAAGTATTAAGGTTGACCTAGCAGGAAGCCCGGAGCATTCTATGATGGAATGAAGGAGGAGGAAGGAGGTGCCTTGTGCCCTGAAAGAGAGACTCCATTAGTGGTGGGCAAACTGTTGCCAGTCCAGGGAGATCTCAGACCCTGCTTCCTGATTTCCTTGGGATCCTGAGTGGAGGTGGATTTCCAGCAAGAGGAGAAGACCTACAGAGCAGAACCAAGCAGAGGAGGAGTTTGAGACCTGGTGGACAGCACCTCAAGTTCACTCACTCTTCGTGGTATCTTGGACCACCTAGGATTTTGGCATCCTGTGAACTTCTTTAGAAAACTGTGAGAACCCTCAAAGCCACCCCTCTGATCCATAGCTGTGCTGTTCAAGGCTGGCTGGTTCAAGGCTTGAATCAGCTTCCCAGAGACTGCACTGTTCCTTGGGCCCTGCCTGCTGGATCACTTAGATAAGAGTAGAATAAGTCTTCCCCTTGCCCTGTGGTTTTGCCCTTTAGATTTTAAGTATAGAAATCCCTTTCCCACCTTTTAGTTAAATATAATTAAAGCTGTTAAACCCCTTTTACCTTGCCTGCTTGTTTCTAGACTCTGGCCTAGGGAGAGCAGGGTGACAGTTAAGACCAACTGCCATTCCTGTGATAAATCCATTGAACTCCTTAACCTGGTCCAGTCTCTCCTACAATCCAGTGTGTGTACCCACCACTATTAGATTTATTGTAACATCCCTGGTGCCCTCCATTACCTATATTTTCTATAGTTGGCACTACCAGATGGGTGGGTAGAGAGACAGACAGGAAGTATACTCTTGGGTTATTAGAATCATACAGGAAGCTCAGGGGATCCAGACATTCCAAGAAGGAGCTCAGCCATTGGGTGAGAGCTGAAAGTTCTAACCAGTGGTGAGCTGCTCAGAGCTTCTCAGCCCCCACCCTAGGTCATTCATAAAATCTCTCTGGGTAGGAAAAATACTACTGAGCTTGGAGTGGCCCCAGAAAAAGGGATTTTTCTCATTTTTTTTTGTTTTGTTCTCTGTTGTTGTGTTTAATTGTACTTGTATTTAATTAATTGTGTTCTTAATTGTTATTAGTCAGGAATTGTGGCTAATAATACAAATGATTTTGTGTACAGCTGGTCAGTTTGGGCGGTGATGGGAACGATGTTGTTTGAAGACTGGATAGATTATGTTTTTTTGGTTCTATGGAAAGGTGTCTGGGCTCTTCCTTACCTGTGGTTTAAAATTATACCCAGGTATTTTAGAGGAATGATGGACATTGAGTTTGCACAACCAATTTTAACTATTAACATCCTGGATTTATTATCTCATATGCCAGTTCCAATCCTTACTGGTTATTTTGTACATAAGTTAAGGTGGATGTTCTTTCATATTTTGTATTGTGTTAAGATAATTATGACCTGGTGTTTGAGGGATTCTGAAACTAAGAAGATGTTGAAGTTGTTACAGATAAAGCTAGATAATTTGGAATTACATATGCAAAATGAAACTCTTTCTGGTCAACCCCTTGGTACTCCCTGGTGCCCTCCATTACCTATATTTTCTACACATCCAATAACTCTAAGTATTATATTTTATAAAATTTGTTAATAATCACTTAAAGTAGAACAAATAAAAAGAATAATATAAATCCTGAGTAAAATTACCCTGCCTCTCACCTTACCCCACATCCACAGTCTTGTTTCCAGGAGAAGAGAGAGAGAAAGGGAGGAGCTACACAAAAATATATCCTCCCTATGTTAGCATGTAACATGAGAAGGAACATGGGAAGCTGTGAAAGAGAGTTTGAGGAACAAAATTCTAATTATACAATCCCCCTGTAATTCCATTGGGAAACAAACATGTAGAAATCTCCCAGATTTACATGCCTAGTTTCCCCAATGAATCAATACACATAACCAACTTATATCTCTAAAAATATTTAACTAGAGATACATACAATACTGCAGTTTCTAAGGGGAAAGTATAATAATTTGGGGATCAGAGGCAAATAAAAAAGAAACAGAACAAAAATAATGATGCTAGGCATATTGACAAAAAACCAATTAGAAGGCAATCCCCTTTGGCAGAAGAGTATGCATTTAAAATAAATGTATTCAACCCCCTACAGTTCAATCCACTATATCCCAAAGTTAGTTCTGGATCTTTTGGTACAGTGTGTGATTTCTGCAGGCTTTTTTATGTCACCTTCTCCAAGCAGTTCACTTTTTCGATTTGGGGAGGAGAGTAAAATACTCTCAAACAAGACAAAATTTTTTTTATTCTAGAATTTTATGATAATAATACAATCCCCCATAAGGAGGATGTTAACTAACACACAGGTCACCTGGGTATACGTGGCTGAGTTATGAGGTATATGAATCAATTGTCAAAAGAAAATCAAAAACACCAAAAACCCAAAGGAAAAAAGCAACAGCTTCTGGATGAAACATAAAATAGCAAAGTGTCATGTAAAAATTCTAATTAATGAAGAATAAGTCCATAACAGGTATTGACTCAGAGCCCAATTAAAGTGATTTATGTCCCATAAGCCTGCAGTAGCAATTTCAACAATGTAGCACTTACCTATTGGCAGTCAGGACTATAGAAAATTGCCATTACATAAAAGAAAGGAAAAAAAAGGACTAGATTTTTAAGCAAAAAGGGAAATATCATTCCCTGGTGTGATTTTTTACCTTTGCTCTCAGGGATAGCAGAGCCAAAATGGCAGCCAAACTGAGGTACTTGGTAGAAGTCTGGATCCCGTGTCTGATGTTGTCAAACAGCTGTTTCCTTGAACACCAAAATAAATTCAAGTCCCCTGTCTTTGCCCAGAATCTCATCAAATCCACTAGGATTGTTGGTCTCCTTGACTTTGTGCTCCTTGGCACTGTGTACTGACTCTTTTGTGATCCCTTCTCCTAGAATCAGTCACAATTATTAATCAAAGTCCCATAATATCTAACAATCAATGGCAGGTTTCCATAGCCTAAAGCTTTTGGGTATGCATTGACATTAGGGCTAGTGGGCATTTTAAACTTATCCTAGTACAAAATGAAAAAAAAATTAATATTGGTAAAATGTGCTTCAAGTACAAAAAATGAGAGAAAAAAGAAAACTCAAACACTCTATTGCATATACAAGGAAAAACAATAATGAATTTTTTTAAAAAATCAAAAATATATAGTTCACAATGTGTAAATAGAATTATCTCAACCCCATTCATAGTCAAAACTCTAGCCACCAGAGATAATGTCAACCCGTCTCCCTTAGTGGGGAGGGGAGACACATGACAATAAGCAACAAATCAAGAACAAAACAGTGTTGAGGCTGCCATTTGTCCACTTGAATTAGAGGTGGATACAGGAAGTGAAGAAAGATGCTATCTCTCAAATATACTGGTAACTTCCTGTGAAGGCAGTTGGCGCTTTGAATTTGGTGTAGAAGGATCTCTGGTGAGACCTCAGGCAGCTTCCCTTTTAATTGCCACGTGGGTAATTTAGACTGACTTCCCTTGGCCTCTCTTGGTGTTCTAGAATATCTACCCTCAAGGAGGCTTCTTTGCCTCTCTAATTGTCAAGGCCTTGTGGCTAGTAGCCTTGTTTAATTAATCTCTAAATCCTCATCCAAGCCGGACCTCTGGTCTGGCCAGCGTTTCTCTCTCTATTTCCCTACCTTCAACCTTCCTATTTGTAAATAAACTACCATAAAAGCCATCCTGACTTGGGACTATTTTAATTGTGGAATCAAGCTGATCTGATTGATTCCTGGCTAACACACCATATATATATATATAATATATATATATATATATTATATATATAATTTATAAATATATAAATTGCCCTTCTTACAACAATCTGTGACACAGTGTCACAGTGTGTTAGCCAAGGAGAGGCACAATACAAAAGTTTCTCATTCAAAAATAAAATCCATTTACTTTTTAACTTTGCCATTATGCACAGTGTGAGTGCAAATAAGTTTCACCAAGAAACAGCTTTTAAAAACAGTAGTACAGCAACTAATGCTCATTCAAAGAAATACTAAAATCCCCCAAAATCAAAAGATCACATCAGCTTCTCCAAAGGTTACCAATACAGGTTTTGTCTAACTAGTTTATGGACATTTATAATGGTATTTTCTCCAGGCCATGCATAGGACAGTACTAATAAAGACAGTACAACAGAATATATAACTAATAGTCAAAATATAGTAATAGAAAGTGACATAGTGTAACAGAATATTATAGATTAAATTAATATGCAAACTTCAAAGTAAAATTAAATATTAAAACAATCAGCATGTACAATAAGCATGACAAGATACAGTCACTCATTGTCTATAGAAGGCGCTCTCTTTACATGTAATCAATGGATCCAAGAATCCTTTTCTTCAATTTTGATAGCTTTTGGAGTGGTTAACAGGACTTATAATGAACTGTACAGGCAGGCTGAGTTGCCCCTGTGTGCTGGAAGTTCTTTATGTACACCTTGTTACCTGGGTATAAGTCATGGAGCAAGAAGTCTATAGGTTCTGCTTGTATAGCAGCTCCAGATTCATGGAGTTCTCTCAATTTGATCTATAAATCCTGTCTATATGAGGCAATAGAAGTGTCTTCCCCAAGTAAAGATGTGTATGAAGGAGAAAAAGGCTTGGCCTGGATTGGGGGATATCCAAAAAGCATCTCAAATGGTGAGATGTGTAGATCTCCTCTGGGCCTGCTTCAAAGATAAAAGAAAGCTAGAGGGAGAACTTCAGGACATTTTAAGTGAGTTTCAGTCCACAATTTTCCAGTCATTGTCTTGAGATGTCTATTCATTCTTTCAACGTGGCCTGAGCTCTGGGGATAGTATGGTACATGGAATATAGGAGTTATCCCCAAACAAGAATAAAGAGGAATAATCTCTTTCAAGAGCACCTTGGCAACACAAGTTGCAGTTGCTCAAGCAGTACGAAATTCTTCAGGCCATCTAATTCACTAATTCAGGCCAGCTAACCCACTATGACCAGACAAAATTTATTCTGTTCAGCTTTTGGTATAGTGATAAATCAATTTTTTAGGTGTTCTAAAGGTGTGTGAGCCAGAGGATGCCCACGAAAAGTTTTGAAAGTTGTGCTGATTATATGCTTGGCAGGTTTGGCAGACTGCACACACTTTAGAGGCTATGGTAGTTATTTTAGAAGCTATCCATACTCTTTTAACACAGTCCACAATGCCCTAGGTACCAAAGAGACTATTTGTGTGAATGGATTGGCATATTTAGTGATAAAAACTCCTAGGGAGTAGGGGTTTTCCCTCAGATGACACTCCATTCATCAGTTTACCTTTAAATTTATGCTTCCATTTCCCACTTCCTTTTCATTATAAGAAAGGGACAAATTTAAATCATTACTAGTTACCAGAGTTAAAATTAACTCAGCCCCTTCTAAGGCCACTAACTTTGCAGAGGTATCTGCCCAGACATTCCCCCTAGAGAAAGGGTCAGTTCCACCTATATGGGCAGAGCAATGAACCACAGCTAGTTTCATGGAGCTGAAGGGTAGAAAGAACTTCATTAACAATTTCTGAATTTGCTAATTTTAAAAATCTCCCTTGAAGCCAAAGTATACCCACTACAAGATATTTTCCAAATGCATTTTTAGAGTCTGTGTAAAATTTTGACTTCTTATCTTTGGCAATTATACAGGCATGTTTTAGAGTTCTCCACCTTGAGCACTTTTATTTGATGGCAGTGAAACTGACCACAGAGTGCCAAATTCTATAACTACAGCAATATAGTGTAGCATATACCATCTCTCATGAAAGAAGAACCATCAATGAATAAAACATAGTCCGGATTGTCGAAAGGAGTGTCTAGGAGAATATATCAAGGTTTTTCAGCCATGGACACTAAAGATTCACAACTGTGCAATGGTTCTCCTGAAACTGGTAAATCTGGAAACAAGGTTGCAGGATTAAGCACTATACAGCATTTCAAGGTAATATTCTCATTACCTAACAAGATTACCCCATACCTAGCAAGTCTTTGATCAGAAAATGCCTGTGTTCCATGCCTTAGCAACAATGCCTAGACTTGATGTGAGCACATTATGGTTAAAGGGCATCCCAAGACTAAATCAGCAGATTTAGTTACTAGCAAAGCTGTGGCAACTACTTTTCTAAGACATGGTGTTGCTCCTGAATCCACTGGGTCCAGCTGGGCCAATTAATAAGCAACTGGGTGCTGAGCAGGCCCCAAAGTTTGAGTTAGAACACCTGAAGCTACCCCTATCTTTTCATATACATACAAAGTGAATAGCTGGTTGTAATCTGAGATGGCTAGAGCAGGGGCAGACAGGACAGCCTATTTTAAGTTAGAAAGAGCTGACAGGTGTTCCAACTCTAATTTAAGTGGTTCAAGGACTAAATTTTTTTTGTCAGTGCTATAAGGGGTTTAATGATTTTTCCATACCAAGGGTTCCACTGCCTACAGAACCCTGTTGCTCCAAGAATTTCCCTCAACTGTTTCTTAGCAGATGCTGTATTCAATTTCTGAATATCTTCAATGTACTTAGAGGAAATGGAGTAGGCACTAGCAGTTAAAATAAATCCTAAATATTTCACTTTACCAATGAAACTTTGCCTTTGAGACATTGTGGCCTCTCTTATTCAGTTCTAAAAGGAGATGTTTATTATCATCCTGGAATGCTGTGGCATTTGGTGAGACCAAGAGCAAATCATCTACAAAGTGTATGAAACAGCTCTCTTCAAATTTAATATTTGCTGAATCTTGTGTTTAACTACTTCTCTGATACACTCAGAAAACTCGAACCCAAGTGTTAATCACTTTTAGAAAAGACAAGGCTTAAGCTTTGTATCTTTGGTATGATCTAGGTCTGCTCCTTTGATAGGTGCTGGAAGCATCCAGTATAAAGTAGTCTTTCAGTCTAATGCAATTTTCTTTAAGATTGGTATTTACAAAGCTATTCAGGTTTCATATCTTTGGGATTTGAAGACTTTTCTTCTCTAGCACAATAGAGTGCTTTAAAGACCAATGAATTCAAAACTTTGGAGGATTTCTCCACTTCCAAACTATAGATGACTAGGGAGCAAGGCAGCCTTTATATTGTCAGATCTTCAAGCTTCTTATAATTATTTAATCCATTCCTACTCACCCACAATCATCTATCAATATCAAAGCTACAAAGACCTATTATATGATCCATATGTCATCCATATGCTATCCTAGAAGTCTGGATATACCTTAAAGCTTCATCCAGGGCCTTTTTTTTCTTTTCTTCCCCTACAATAAGTCTTTGTGCCTTCAGTAGTTCACTTGGATTAATTTATCTTTACGTAGATGACCAACAAACTATAAATGCACATTCTTGTTCTTTCTCCTGAGCTCCAATTCCAAATCTCAAACTTTGACATTTCAAACCCAGAATCTAAAACAGAACTAAAACAGAATTTATTTCTTCCATCTTTTTCTAATTTGCAAACTTTCCCACTTTTGTCAAGACTATCATAATCCTTCTAGTCCTTCAGGTTCCAATAGAATATGGTTCAATTCTCTGCTACTTGTGCTAATTTTGATCTGATAATTATCATTAGGAAAACAGAGTTTCTCCAACAGCCAGCACAGTACTATCCATACTTGGAACCATTGGCTACAACAAATGGAAAAAAAGTTGAATGCTATGGATAAATTCATTTACATTGACAGTATACTTTCCAGGTATGTCTGCATGGATGATGTGGTTGATGTTTATATTTCCAGAAACAACTCTGTGTTTGGAAGGCTCTGAGAATTTCTAATTTTCTTCAATACTCAGTTCAAGGATTATCTTCATATAAGACCTTTTCTGATTCATGCAGCTACTTACAACCTCTTCCAATCTATCTTAAATCTATTTTGTATATACCTGTTCATGCACATGTTGTTTCATCCATCTAGCTTATAAATTCTTCAAGGATATTCTAACTTTATCACTAGCACCTGCCTAGCACAGAACTTGGTCCATAGTTTGCACTATAATACTTGTTGATTGAAAAAATGATGCAGTATGCCATTATTATGAATTGCTCACCTATGAATCCAGGAGAAGAGTCTAGTTCCTTATATTGTGAACTGTGTTTTAATCAATGTGCTATTTATACTTCAAAGTATTTGACAATATTATTCAGTTCCTTCCAAGTTCATAGATTGAATAACCTTTAGGAATTGGACATAATAGTGATAGGAATTTGAATTATGATTCCATTGGTAAAAAGAACTCCAGGAAACTTCCAACACTAATAGAGGTCAGTGAATTCTCTTCAACATGTAGTTTTAAAGAGTTGTCTTAAGAAATAATTTCTTGCCTAGGGTCACACAACCAAAATGTGTTAGATATAAGAATTGAACTTCAATACTCAGTTCTAATTCTGAAACCAGTTCTCTATCCATTATGCTATGCTATTTCTCAAACTCTTTTTCTCAATTTGCTTTCTTTCTTAATTTATTAATTGAATGTAGTTTTAAAAATATTTCATTATATGTCAATTTAGATGGAAAGGGTTCCAAATTTTAGAATTCAGGAATTTAAGGGTCCTTGACTATCCTCAGACAAGCTCTCTGTTTTCATAGGTAGTCCCCAAAGCATGTCTTGAACTTCTTCAGCCAAAGACAGGATGTTTCCTGTGGAACTTTGTTTGTATTTATCAAATAACCCAATGCCTCTTTGGTTATTTTTTTCAAATTCAGTTGATAAATAACTTGTTTTCACCTAGTTTACCTGTGATTGGTTGATTCAATCAAAATATTTAGGCTTTAGGTGTTAACCTGGAATGAGGTGACTTCCCATCCTTACATAGAGAAGCAGTGTTATTTAGTAGAAAGACAGTAAGGAGACCTAGCTTTCTACTCTGATTTGAGATCTCTTTGGATTTGGTATTGAATCTGTCACTCTTTTCTTCACTTTCTCCATTTGTTCAACACCATTAGCAATCCATTATCCCTTACTTTGTAGGTATCTTTCTGAGGAGAGATAAGAAAATTAATATGGAGTGACTTGGAAGAGAAACAACATATGAAGCCAAGGTGGTGTTTTTGCAAATAATAAGGATTTGAGAAACTTCCCAAACTATGAAAGACTTTTAAAGATTTGTGACCTTTGCAAAAAGAAATCCAACAGAGAAAGCAATTGAAATTGGGATAGGGAAGAGGAAAAAAACCTTTTTTTATTTCAAGTTGAAAAATCTAGAAACAATTTTTAATTTTTTTTTAAATATGACTCTTTGTTTCTTTCAAAATGACCATCAGTTTAACTCCTTGGGTGACAGAGTGCAATATTTTCATTCTTTGAAAATGTATGGAATAAGGAGTAAATGACTAATAAAAGTGGAAGGTAGAAAATGTCTTTCATATTTAATATAACACCTGCTAATAATATGCAGTGAGTTTCTATGATTTTTAACAAGGCAAGAAAGAGTGACCTGAATATTCAGAAAGCTACCAAAACTATGCTTTTACAGGATACAAGGTAGTAAAAATTTCAAAGCATGTTATATTGGAAATAGCTCCTTGGATAAAATCAGACTGTGTTTCCCAATGCATTTTAATCCAACTAATTATCCTTGTTCATTTCAGTCTTTCATCAGTGCCAAACATCCAAATGGAAAATAGGGATTTTATACAGGGAGTACTGTGAAGTATTATTTGTGCTAAGCTTTAAAAATACATAAGATTTACAGCTTCTTGAGCATTGCATGATGTTAGTATTTAGGTCCAGATCAGTTCTTGATGTATTAGAGACATTTATCTCAAAGAAATAATGAGACAGACAGTGTAAGAAACTTCAGAAACCAGATTCATTTATTGTGGAATGAAATATTAAGAGGTTGATTGAAGCTGAAAATAGTTTGAATAGAATCATGTGGCCATTTGAATTTTTCCTTAGCCAAAAGTATTATAGGGTGTTTGAGGTTAGCAGTCAGTAATAACAGTAGACCTAAATAATTAGATACTTGTGATTTGGAATTAATTCAAAGTAAAACCCATTTTGCTTTAATTATTTTCAAATCACCAAACATTTATTTTCTCTTTCTCTCAAATCCTCTACCTAATTGAGAAAGAAAAACAAAATTATCATAACAAATACACATAAGGATATGAAACAAATTCCAATTTGGACCATTTTAACAAATGTGTATCTTATTGTAGTGAGTCTTTCTTTGATATCTTTTGAATATATATTTGCTTGCTTTATCATTTGATTAAAGGGCATGTACAGTTTAATAACTTTAAGGACATGATTCAAATTACCTTCCAAAATCTCGGAACTAATATACAATTTCATAAACAATGGCTTAATGTGATTCTTTTGAGACAAACCTCTAATATTTGTCATTATCTTTTTTGCCATCTTTGAAATCAGTGAAGGTCTTTTCATTTGATTTTTAAAAATTAATTATGATTTGAAGAATGTTTTCATGTTTGTTGATACTTTAGATATTTTTCTTTTAAAACTACACATTCTTTGTGGTGGCAAAAAATTGGAAAATGAGGGGATGCCCTTTGAAGAATAGCTAAACAAACTGTGGTATCTATTGGTGATGGAATACTATTGTGCTAAAAGGAATAATGAACTGGAGGAATTCCATGTGAACTGGAATGAACTCCAGGAATTGATGCAGAGTGAAAGGAGCAGAACCAGGAGAACATTATACACAGAAACAGATACACTGTGGTACAATCAAACATAATAGACTTCTCTACTAGCAGCAATGCAATGACCCAGGACAATTATGAGGGACTTATGAGAAAGAATGATATCCACATCTGGAGAAAGAACTGTGGAAGTAGAAACACAGAAGAAAAACAACTGCTTGATCACATGGGTCAATGGGGATATGAATTGGAATGTAGACTCTAAATGATCACTCTAGTGCCAATATTAATAACATGGAAAAAGGTCTTGATCAATGACACATGTAAAACCCAGTGGAATTACTCATTGGCTAGGGGAGTGGGGTGTGAGGAGGGGAAGGAAAGAATATGAATCATGGAACCACGGAAAAATATTCTTAATTAATTAAATAAATAAAAACTTTCAAAAGGTAAAATAAAACTACATCTTCATTGGCTTTGATTATTAATTGGAGAATTAAAATTTTGGATATGTGTATCTATGTACATCTATAAACTGTGTGTACTTATGAATATGAATAGCCTTATATATGTTAGAAATGAGATATAAAAAAACTAAATACAAACTTTTGGGGTTTTGAGAGTTAACAGTTCAGTTCCTCTTCTAATTAGCTTTATTTATACATTTAAAAGTATGTAAACAAAGCAATCACTTTTATCTTCTGTCATCCTTTTGATTCAATGTTGGGTCATCAACTCTCACTGTGTATCTAAAACAAAATTTCTTCCTTATTCCTTTAATTTGTTTATGATGTTAGCTTTAGTATCTAGGACATATACTCATTCAAAGTCTATCCTTGCATATGATATGTATCTGTCTAATCCTAATTTCCTCCATGATACTGTTTAATTTTCTCAACAGTTTTTGTCAGACAGTCCTTCCTCTAACTGGAGTCTTTGAATTTATCAAAGACTAGGATATTGTGGGTTTTTTTTGGTTTGTTTTTGTTATATTATGTACAAAATCTATTTGATTAATTAACTTCTCTATTTTTAAGCAGTGTCAATCATATGGAAGATAATCAATACTATATCATTTAAAATCTGATGATTTTTATCCCTTATTCCTAAATTCATTTTTTCCCACTATTTATCATGAGATTCTTGACCTCTGATTGGTTCAGTGAATTTCATTATTATTTTTTCTGTCTATAATGAAATGCTTTGGGGTTTTGATTGCTATGGATTTAAATAATTAAATTAATTTAGATAGTACTATCATTTTATTGTCTTACTTTATTCTATCCATGAGCAATTGATATTCTTTCAATAATTAAATCCCAATTTCTTTTAAAAATGCCTTGTAGTTGCATGCATATAATTCCCATATATCTCTTCACAACTTGACACCCAAAAATGATGTGTGTGTTCTGTAGTTTAAATTAATTGAATTTCCTTTCTGTCTTCCTACTAGGTTTTCTTGATAGTATTTAGAAATTTTAATGATTTATATCGATTTATTTTATATCCTATAGTTTGGCTGAAAAGATTGTTTTAATTCAATTTAGTTGTGTCTCTATTATATGGTTCTTTAAAAAAAAACCTTACCTTTTGTCTCAGAATTAATACCAAATAGTTGTTCCAAGGCAAAAGAGTGCAATGAGGGTTGTGACTTGCCTAGGTTCCCATAGCAAAGAAGTGTCTGAAACCAGATTAGAATCCAGCACCTCCTGTCTCTAGAACTAGGTCCCAGTCCACTGAACACACCTATCTACCCCTCTGTAGAATTCTATAAGTGAGATACAATACCATCTGTAATTATATATAAATATATATGTACATAAATATATGTACATATATATTTATTTTTTGCCTATGACTATTCCCTCAATGTTTTCCCTATTTTATTGTGATAGCTGGCACATCTAAAACTGTATCAAATAGTAGTGGTAATAAAAGATAGTTTTGGTTTTTACATAAGTCTCTAGTTAATCTCTACACTTGATACTGGTTCAATATTTAAGAGAAATACTACTTAGCACATAAAGAAAAAGATTATATTTTCTAGTTTATTTTTAATACATATGGTTTTTGTATTTTGTCAGAAATTTCATTTTTTTCTTTATCTCCTGATTTAGTCACATGATCTTTGTTTTTACAAATCATATGGTTAGTTATATATAATATGAGCAGGATAATATGATAGATATCTTATAAGGTTATTGGGAAAATGAAATAAGAAAAAATGCAAAGTATTCTCCAAACTCCCAAATAAGTGCTAGTTATTATAATTATATTTATATACTTTTTAATATTGAACTAGTCATTCCTGGTATAAATTCTACCTAATAATGATGTATGGCTATATATAAAGACATACACACATATTGTAAGTTTCATCTAAAGTTTTAGTTTAAAATTGTGTATTAGCGTTCATTAGGAATATTGGTTTATAGTTTTGTCTGTTTTGATAACTTCCCGCTTTAAGCATCCAGGAAATTTATCATAAAAGTAATTTGCCCTACTGTCTCCCTATTCTCACACATGGTTTTTACAATATTATAATTAATTTTCTTTGAAATGTAATAGAATCATCTTGTAAATCCATTTAAGTTAAGCTCTGTTTTTTTAATTGTATAGTTTTTTCAGTAGACTTATTTCTCAGGAATATGAGGTGGTAGTGGGTATATGTGAGAATGGGCTCTTACTCAGAATTTTAAAGGGGCTATTACATCCCTTTTAACCTCATTTTATAATGAGAAATATACCACACAGGTAGTAGAAGTCTTAGCATCTCCCTGTGAGCATCAGAGATGGAATTAGAATCCTAGCATCTTGATACCAGATATAACATTTTTAAATAATAACATAATGATTCTAGCAAATAAGGTTGACTATTAAGACATACGTTGGTGAGATAATGAAGGGATTTGGAAAGATACATTTTTTTTAAAAAATTCGATGTGGCAACTGTGAAAATATATCAGTGAAAAATAAAATGGTTGCCATTGAGTTTCGGGAACTTACCTGAGATTTGACATGAAGTTAAACTGAATAAACTCGGCAGGTATTTATTAAATCTACTGTGGTGCAGAGCGGGGTATAACTGCTTTGGAGAATTCTTCTGTCAGTTAAGGAGGGCTTTAGAATCTTGGGAAAGAGTGGCAGTTGGTCCTGGGAACTCATGGAGAGAGTCAGGGTCCATCTGAGCTCCTTCTTTAGATTGAAACCTGGCCTATATTTTGCAGCTTTTCTTTTAAAATTGTTAATTTAGCTAATTCCTTTGAATTTCCCTACCCTACCTTATTCCCACCTTCATTTTCCCTACCTGAGAAGTTTTGAAAGGAGAGTAGATCTGAGAGTTAGTTCAAATCTGTGATAGTTTAGTCAAATAGGGCTTACCCTTGTTACAAATTTACCTATTGAATCATTGTATCCAGCTGTCCTACCCCTTTTGATTACCAACCCTCTTGGGCTGAAGTAGGCTGGTCCCTACTCAGTCTCACGTTCCTGCCTCCCTTCCCCCACCTGAAGCTTCCTCTAAGAGGCTGTTAGGGCTACCTTGTATCCTCTACCCTGCCAACCTACCCTAGAAGACAATAAACCCGGTTGGTCTTTAAACAAACCCTTTCGTTACTTCATTAGTTGATTAATAAGAGAGGGAGGCAGAGAGAGAGGAATAACCTACTCTCTAGAGTTTGAGGGAAGCTGAAGGTATCCATTTTGGAGGAAGCGTAACTTCAATGCTTCCTTCCAGTCCCTTCCTGTGAAACTGACTAGAAGCCTCAAATCAGTTTCAAGCTGTTCTTGGCTGGCTCTAACCTTGCTTTGTAAAGTGTCCCTTTTACTTGAAGGGCTCAGACTGTTTCCCTTCAGTGTTTGTCTCTAACCTGAGTATCCAGTCTGTGTTTCCCTGCTGCTGTTGCCTGCCTTAGATTAACTCATCCTCTCCCTTGCAACTCTTGTTACTTCAGTGTTTATATTCCTAAATTCAGACATTCCCTTATTTCTCCTACCACAACTACCAACCTTCACCATTGTACCTTCCTCATCCACTATATTGCCTTAGGGATTCACAAACCCCTATCCACAGTGCCTATCCTCTATTCCAACCAGCTACTACCTATAGCCTAATCCCCTTATTACCTCCCTGCAATATTCTCTTGATTATCTCCAGCCTCGGGTCCCTTGCCTTGCCTTATTCCCTATTACAACCAGCTTTTACCCCTAGCGTCAGTCCCATATTACATCCTAAAAATCCCCTTATTACACTACTGAGTGCCAGTCACCATCTTAAGTGTTTGTGATAAAAATAAAGGCAAAACTCTATAGATCTTTTTATCATCTCAGATAATCTAATAAGGACAGTTTAGTTGATAAGGAAATAACAGGACACAGGAGTTGTCTTTTAGCTCATGCTTCCAGCTCTGTCTCCAGGAGCATGGAGTTTATTATATATATATTTCAAGAGTCATTTCACACAAAAGAACCCCCCCTGGAAACTTCACAGATGCGCAGAAGTTACAAATTATGTCATATCAAAACACAAAGATTCTAATTAGCTTCTAAATAGAAAAAGGCTAAGGTCGAACTTTGGCTAGGTCCTTATCAGAAGGCTGTGACAGGGAATATTTTCTCCAGGGTGAAATGCCCCTCCTGGAGGAATTTATGACCTTGAATGTCTGAACTACTTTTGAAACAAGAACAGTTGTATTTCTGACCAAAGGAGAAAATGTTAACCTCTTAACAGCTGGATTGTTAGGAGCTTAAAGCTTTTCATTAAGGAAAGGTGTGGATCAGAAAAGGAGTCAAAAGAGGAGCCTCACATTTTTATCTATTTGAGACTGTTTCTCTTATTGGCCTCCCACACAAAACCAACCCCTAATTTCAAGCAACTTATAGTCTAATTAGTGTAGTCAATATAACAAGTATATCCAAATAAGATAAATACAGGATAAATTGCAAGAAATCTCATAGGGGAAGCACTAGGAATAGGGGGACATGAAAGACTGTTTGCAGATGATAAAATTGTAGCTGATATTTGAAGGAAGCTAGAGAATCCAAAAGGCAGACATAAGAAAGGAGAACATTTCAGGTATCTGGGAAAGTGAACATTCAAAATGTGTAGATTATCCTTTTAAGGAATAACACCAATTTATAGAGCGACAATTGTTTGGTTGTCTGACTTTCTCCAGGAGCTTTCAGCAGCATTGAAATAGACATAGAAAAGGAAGTTGGTGGGTATGAAAGTCAAGATCCTATAGTTTCTAAAATTTTTCTAAAAGCTCTCTTAATCTTCTTGATAGTGCTATAGAACTGGAAATTGAAAGGATGGCCATCATTTGTGGAATAACTAAACAAGTTGTGGCATATAATTGTGATGGAATAGTTATGAAGAGTTAAGTGAGCTATATTATATACAGCAACAGAAATATTGTTTGTAGAATGATTTATATTCATTCACCTCCAAAGAAAGAACTGATGAATAGAAATAAGGAAGACAGAGTTTTATATATATTTTTCTCAAATTATGACTTCTCTAATGGTAGAATGGGAGGGAGTTAACTGGATATTTTGATGAAACAAGCAAACAAATAAATTTAAATTTTTAAAATAGATTAGGATTAACCTGGGTATTAGTAACTGTAAATCAAAGGGCAGGGAGTCAAAGACGAGCAATATTTAATGAATTGACCAATTGTGAAGGAAATAAAGTAAATTCATAATGGAGACAATTGACAAAGAAAAACAGAGAGAAAAAAGGAATTCCAGATCCTCCTACACACTATGAGATCAAAGACTAATTTTAGGGAATGTGTCAGTAAGAGAGATGAGGAGAGAAGTTCACAATAATAGGGTTTGGCTTTGAAAGAGGAATGTAGGACAATAGCTTTGAGGGGGGTAGTGCTGGTAAAAATGAACACAATTATGAGAAACAATACAATTTACAACCCATTTTAAATGACTGAGGCAGTAGGAAGATACAAATCAGGAAGCTTCTAAGGAGGATGAAGCTGGGTGAATAATAATAATAAAAGCAACAACAACAAAACCAACTCTATTTATATATTGATTTATTGTTTGCAAAATGCTTTATAAATATTATCTTATGTTATCCTTACAATAACCCTAGAAGGAAGGTACTAATGTTATCCCCATTTAATAGATTAGAAAACTGAGGCAGACAAAGTTAAACAATATTCAAATAGTCACACAGCTACTTTGTGTCTAAGGCTGGATTTGAACTAAGGTTTGTTTGTATTCAGGTCCTGAACTTTTTCTTCTTTATCACATAGCTGGGGATATCATTATGCATATTGGCATCATCATGTTTATAGCAAGGGTCAAAGTTATTATGAGGAAGAGACAGAAAATATTAATTCTCTTGAGAAATAAGAGATTAATAATAGAGATATGAAGTAGATTATATTGTTAGAGGGAAATGAAAAGAAAATAAGTTCCTGAGTGATGATAGCAGTGAATAGATCTGAACACAGCAGAGTCTATTCACCTATTTCTTTGTGCAGTCATTGTGCCATTAACATGAAGGAAATAATATCTAGTAATAGAGGTTGATGAGATATGTAGCATTTTCTCCACTGAGCCAGATGTCTATGAATAGTGTGGTATAGTAGGAAGATTATTGGACTTAGCATCAGAAGGTACTTATACTTGAAGTGGCCTCTAGATGATTGACCATGGTTAGGTTAAACTCTCTATGAGCCTCAGTCTCCTTATTTGTATAATGGGAATAATATCTATCTTGTAGGTTTATTATGAAGATAAAATAGCATATCATATATGAAGTGCTTAGCAAAATATTCAAATTCTATATAAATATGATTTATTATTACTTAAATATTCTAGTCTTTTTCACTGGTAGCTAGAAAATATTGTAAACATCTTCTAGAAGTTGTATATCAGTCTACTTTCCTATGCCTCTACTCTTCAATTTTCTAAACCGAAATGTTCTTCCTTGACCTCTATTTCTCTATATATTTGTCTTTTTGTAATAAAATGTAAGCTTCTTGAGGCAAGAGAATTTCTTGGTGTGTATTTATGTCTTCAAGACTGGGATAGGGATGGGCATATAGTATTTAATATTTTTTCATTGTTTCAATTATTCACTCATCCATTATTCAAAGGTTTATATACAATGAATAAAAGGGTATGGTTGGAGATATAATTTGACAGTGAATAAAATACTGGCCTTGGTGTCAATGAGATTTGTGTTACAAATCCCACCACTGACACTTATTATGTGTGTGATCTTGAACAAATCATTTAGGCTCTGAGGCTCTGGTAATTCTTTAAGATTTTAAGTTGCAATCTGTATCCGTGAATGCAGTTCTCACAACTATGCAATCACAGGTCATTGATATTAGCTTTTTCTTAATGAAATAAATTTTTATCCACACATAAATTTGATTTTGAGTTTTATTTTGACTCTTTAATCTGCCAAATGTTGGGTAAAAGATTATGCACTAACATTAAAATATATAGGAACACTCCATCAGTGTGTTCATTCTATGTAAAAAAAAAGAGTATTATAATCTTGAATTTTAGAGTCCCCTAAAACAAAGATTTTCTAAAACTCTGATTGTTTTTATTTCTTTTGAAAGTAAGCCTGAACAGTGATAGATCATTCAAAGTAAACATGATCCACATTAACCTTGTCCATAACTTTTATCTTTACTTAGAAATGTTAACTGTATTATTTTAGTGCCACTTTTTGTTGAAAGGAAACTAGATTTTAAGTCAATAAAATCTCTCTTGCAAAACTCATCAAAGCGAGAACTAGTAACAATGTGAATGCTTGGATGTTTTGTATTTGAAGCTCTTCTTTATTTCTGACATTCAAGCTCAGAAGATGAATAGTCTAAAAAGGTTCAACCTAAGGGAAGGCAGTTACTTTAATCTCTAAATCAAGTCACTAAATTCAATCTTTTCTGACTGTCTTCTTTTTAAAAAATGAGTCTACAGTATTTAAAATATGAATCATATGTTGCTCACTGCTGAGTTTTAGATAGAAGAAGAATTGCAATTCTTAACTTTGACATAGACTAAATATCAGTCCTAAGATGCACAGTATGGTTACTTTCATTTATTTCAGCAGCATAATGGATGTGGATAGATTTGAGATCCATTGGCTCTTCTAAAGCATTTTCTAAAAACAGGGGTCAGAAATGCAAGATAATGAATGTCTCCAAATGGAGACGAGAAGTTTCCAAGAACATCACAAAAGGAGAGTGTTAATTGAAGTAAAAATTTTGCTGACCAGGGCACAATGGGAAGATTCTCTTTATTTGTCATTAACTAAGAAATATCATTGAAAGGGCACATCTCTGAGTTAGAAACATTAGCATGAAGTAATCCTTAATGCACTTTTCTTTCTTCATTTATGTATTCACTACTCTTTTTCGCATGAATGCCAATTCATATGACAAATAGGAAATCTGATTGAGAACAGCACCATAATTCAATTTTAGTTAATATAAAACTATTGACAAGGTATGAATTGCATATTTCAAAATATGATGATAAAAGAAGGATAAAAGACATGTCTTCAATCAATCAAGAAACAATCCAAAATCAATTCCCTAGAAAGAATCATCTTTAAATGCCAGAGACAATGAATCTTGTTGACATTAAAAAATGTTTGTTAAATTACATTTACATGGGCCCTGATTCTGACTCTCATTTGATGTGTAACCTCCCTGTTTCTATTTTCTCATCTGTAAAATGATGAAAATTATCTTCTCTCTACTTACTTTATTGAATGTCCATGGTAAACTAGAGCAATGAGCAGTAACATATGCAGTAACATAATTGGAAAAGGAATGTCAATGGTCAACTAGTTCAAGCCAAAAATGAAAAACAAAATCCCCATTATGAAATACCTGAAAAATGGTCACATGGTCTCTTCTTGAAGATTTCAAATAAATGGGACTGAAATCTCCCCAAGACAATCATTCTACATTTACATATGCCTAAATATTAAAATGTACTTCCTTATTATCAAGCCTATAATCTGCTGCTTTGAAACTTCTACCCATTATTCCTGCTTATTTGTTTAATGTCAAAATAGACTAGACTAGATCCTCATTTCTATGATATGTTTCAAATAATTAAAAAAATAAATGTATGATGGCATAGTGGAAAATATGCTGAAATTAGAAATGGAGGGTTTGAATTCAAATACTAGCTCTTACTATATATGTATTCTTGAATAATTCAACTTCATTTCCCTGAGCTTTAGTTTCCTCATTTCTAAAATTAGGAGGTTTGTTTAGATTCTGCTTAGATCAACATCTTGGATTATATGGTCACACTGAGTTTTCTTTTTTTTCAGGATAAATACCCCTAATTTCTTTATTCCATCCTTGTTAGGCTAGAAGTCTACTTTAAACCTATGCTTAAGATTTTATCATGGAGAAGCTAGGTGGCTCAGTGGATTGAGAGCCAGGCCCAGAGATAGGAGGTCCTGGATTCAAATCTGACCTCAGGCACTTCCTAGCTGTGAGAACTTGGGCAAGTCACTTAACCCCTATTGCCTAGCCCTTACCACTCTTCTGCCTTGGGACCAATACACAGTATTGATTCCAAGATGGAAGGTAAGGGCTTAAAAAAGGAAAGATTTCATGATCAACTCTCAAATTCTGTGAGTCTATGATCCTAATTATTAACTGCTTATTCTCCATTTTTTTCTTTTTTAAAAACCCTTACCTTCCATCTTAGAATGTGATAATGAGATTAAATCTACTCTGCCCATCTTTAGATTTAATCATCAAAGGTGAAAACATCTCCATTCAACTAACAAGTTGGGTGGTCTGTAACCCACATGTCCTAGAATGAGTAACAAATCCTTACCCCTACTAACTTTTCCTACTGCTCGAATGCTGCTGCTGCTGCTGCTATTGCTGCTGCTGTTGCTGCTGCTGCTGCTGCTACTGCTGCTACTGCTGCTGCTACTGCTGCTGCTGCTGCTGCTGCTGCTGCTGCTGCTGCTGCTGATGATGATGATGATGATGATGATGATGATGATGCCTCTGCCTGGCTGGCTCCCTGCCCTCCCCCACTGTCTCAGCCACTTGATGCCAAACCCAGAGACTGCTTCTGCCACAGTTGTTTAAGATTTGGGAAGTATGCAAAACCCCTTCTCTCTCATTGCCTGCATCATTGTAGACATTGATAACTTTTAATCTGAAAAAAGCTTCTCTAGCCACCTTCCTCCCTCCACATGGTTTTTCCAAAACCTGACCTAGGCTTTTCTCTAGCCCTCATCACAGATGGCTTCCACATGACTAGTGTTTACTCTTCAAACAGCAAGTAAAATGGCAAGCATGGGCCACATGGCCTATTTCAAACTGAAACTCAGGGGAGAAATTCATCCCTGTACATACACTTGGCCTGCTCAAGACTTTGAAGTATATATCCCTTATGCTCAGAGCAGAGCTCAGTTAAAAGGACCTTGAATTGGACCAGAGGTGGATTTTAAAACTTCAGAAATGTATGGATTTTATTTCTGTTTAAAAAGTCTCTGTATCTTACTGTATTTTGCTGATTAGTTTTGTGAATTAATTTTGTTGTTTTGTTGATTTTTCTGTTGCACTGAATCATTAGATTAATTCTGTTTATGATTTTATCGTAACTCCCAAATAGTGAACAAATCTATTAGAACTGGTAAAAAGGATTTTTTTTAAACCCTTGTACTTCAGTGTATTGTCTCATAGGTGGAAGATTGGTAAGGGTGGGCAATGGGAGTCAAGTGACTTGCCCAGGGTCACACAGCTGGGAAGTGGCTGAGGCCGGGTTTGAGCCTAGGACCTCCTGTCTCTAGGCCTGACTCTCACTCCACTGAGCTACCCAGCTGCCCCCGTAAAAAGGATTTTGACTGTATTGCTTGTAATCTGTTTCTCATATTGTATTTCCTGATTTCTTTAAGGTTTCATTTTTTACATGTATCAATCCAATTCTGTTATCTGTACCATTTATGAACATCTTAAACATTTTAAGTTGTAAAAAGCCCATAAGCCTTATGTATACTGAATTTGCCATCTCAACCATAGGATCACATGTCTTAAGTTTTTATTCTATCTTGATAATTGTGTGTAATCTTGGAGATGTTGATGCCTTGAGAATTTAAATTGAAATTTTATAAGAGGTCTTTAAGTTTGACTTTAGATGCCTAGTACCCTTCTGTATAAATAATAAGTTTTTATATATTTTATTATAAAGAACTGTTGTCTTAAAGGGTTTTTTACACAGGAAGCCAGGAGAGCTCCTGTATACTTGATGTTTAGTCTCTGTTTTAACTTGCTTTTCCATCAGAAAGATCTAGAATTCTTGAGGATAATTTAGACCCAGAAGGTTTTTTTTAATCAGATTTTTTTTAGGCTCTGCCCCAAAATTGCTATGGAGGCAGTAATAGAGTTTGTTGAGAAAATATCTTAGCCAAGATGAATGATTTAATATGCCTGTTGAATCTGTAACAAGTATATAATTTTTTAAAACATCATAGCAAGTGGTTATAATAATGGGCTTCTTTGCTGTTGTCTTTAAACGTGTTATTGGAAATTATGGTACTTTATTTGAATTGCATTATGAATCTGCTATTTTATAAAAACCATTTACACTCACAATTCATACAAAAGCTTAACAGGAAATGTATCTCATTTTTGGGTAAAAAACCTTTCACTAGTTCTAAGCTATATATTTTATTTTTAAAACATTCTTTTATTTTTCTTCCTTGTATGTGCAATGCATTATGTGTTCTTGTCTCTCATTTTTTATCCTTGAGAGTGTTGTATTTTTTCCCTGTATTTTTAATTTTCTTATTGCTTTTCCTTTTAATTTCTTTAATAGAGGAACTGATTTTTTCCTTTTTTCTCATTTTTGTACTTAAAGTACATGTAATCAATGTTAATCCTTTTTTTGATTTTACAGTGATATAAGCTTAATGCAAATATATTTGATATAATATTAACGCATACCTGAAAAGCCTTAGACCATGGTAACCTGCCAATTATTGGGACTGTGATTTAATGTCACTCTCTCTGATTCCAGAAGTGCTAAAAAGAGCCATAAAGTCATGGAGACTGACTGAGAATCTGCAAAGTGCCTAGGAGCAAAAGGTCATGCAGACTATGGATTGAGGAAGTTCTATGCCAATACTGAAGGGCTTAAAACTAGTGTTGGATTTTTGGGGTTGCAGCTTTTCTAACATTTTAGAGGCCAGACTTCCCTTTAACTTAAATTCCTAGTAAAGCACCTAAGATTGGCTATTATTATGATTTATTCCCTGAGAAGGTGCAGAAAAATCAGACGAGGGAAGGATATTTCCCTTGCTGACATATTTAGTCCTGTTATTTCTCTTATATATAGAATGGCAACTTTGTGTAGTCCTGGCTGGTAATTGAAACTGCTTAAATCACTTTAATTGGGCCTTACCTCAAGGACCTGTTGTAAGTTTATTTTTCCTTACAATTTTGCACATAGATGTTGACATTTTACATTTCATTCATGAGTTAATTTTTTTCTCTTTTATTTGGATTTTATTCTTTATTTTTTATTTCTTTTGCCAATTGATTTCATACAACCCTGAGACTCAGCCATGTATCCTTGGCTGACCTGGGGTGCCCTCTTCAGGGGAGAATTTGTTATTTGGAATTTTCCTTGGGGGGTGAATTTTATAATCATAATGTCTGTATTATAATCTATAACGTAAAATTTTAACTCTTTTAGGAGTAATTTCAGGGGAGATGTATAATTCTCAAAAGGAAATGTATGTTTTATAATCTATAATGTAAAGTTTAAATTCTTTTGAGAGTAATTTCAGGATAGGAAACTTGCCATATTCCTGGAATCCAGACAACGAACCTATTTGGTGAAGATACCATGAAGATGTCTGAAGAGCATTCACTGGATCATGAAGATCCAAATTGAACTTTGGGTGCAGTTGATTGAACTATGGGGAGTTGAATGAGTTGAATGCATTTGTTTTGAATGTACATTCTTATGCCGATAGGGGACTGCCCCAATTGGCTTTTTGTCAATGCAGCTAGATTTTATCCTCTTTTCTTTTATCCCCAAATTCCTATAATTTAGAAGTTGACTATGTTTATAAGATCCACCGAAAAAGACCAGTCTTTTTCACTGGATCTCAGGGGAGAAATATGTTATTTGGAATCTTGGGGGTTCCATTAAGAGGTATTTGGGGCTCATTTGAATTTTAAATATTTAGGTATATGACAAACTTCCTCTGGATGTTTAGGGGGCTTAGAAACTACATGGAGGTAGACTGGAAGTGTTATTACGTAAACAGAAGAGTGTAAGATTCCTGGGGTCATTGGAGGTAGTCTCTTTTGGTACCTGGGCGCTCTCTTTGGTACGTAGGAGAGGTGAGAGAAGGTATGGCGGAAAATTTGAATTAGATCTTTGCAGGCATGTGTTCATTCTTTATGTTACCAACAAGGCCTTAAAGTATTAATACTTCTTATAATCTCAGTCTATATTTATTATAATCTTAACAATAGAGAGGATATAGATACTATAATAAATGAAAATAATATAATTACATTGGGGCCAATTATAATAAGGTATCTTAAAAATTGTATTATATTATATTAAGTCTAATATGGACAATTGTAATGATAATTTAAATTGTTATAATAAATGATTTGATATAATTGATCTGAATGAGTTGTTTGCCCAGCTGTATTGAGACTGTTAAAGTTTTAAGGGCCAAGCTGGTATAGGAGGTGGAGGAACTTGCTTGAGGCAGTCTCATGCAACATTATTTATTATTCTTTTTTAAGTATAGAGAGGAATAGGGAGTATGAATAGATTAAGAGATCTATCATACAATCCTATTTCTAATAAGTTTATATAACCAACCCAAACAACTGTACCTCATGGGACTTCATCTTGTTCACTGAAATGAGCATTCACTGTCCTACTCTGACTGGCTAAAAGATGAAAATTCCTATAACTATCTTATCCTAAGCTAATTTATAAAATCTTAAGTTGATGTGGATTCTTTATCTTCAAACACCTCTCTAAAATAATATATTAAATCAAACTTTCCAATATAACTATCAGTTCAGGTTCACAGAGACTGATGCAGCTCCTCTTTTCTCTCTATACTTCACTGGTCCAAATATTTGTGATGGTTCACACAAAACACTGATCTTCAGTGACCCCTATGCCTCAGAAGGGAAAAGCTCTCAGTAAAACTTTTTATCAATTCTTTATATATCTCAAAACTCAAATAAAAATCTTCAAAAATAATGAACAAATCTTCTTTTCCCAGAGAAATATCCAGCCACCAACTCTCTCCAAAATCAGACCAAGACACACTCCCAGAAATCTTCTCTCCCAACTCTCTCGCCTCCTTTAAAGTGACCTCTCTCCAAGTTCTGTGGTCTTCCCCCTTAAAGGGGAAATAGTAAAATGAACAAAACTCTTTCTCTTGATCTTAAAACTTATTCTACACAAAACTAAATAAAAAAAAATACAAAGAAATAATTCCTACACATAATGAGATTATATTTTAATAAAAAAGATAAGTAACCGTGTATTTATAATAAGCATTTATTTATAATAAAATTTTATTAAGCTCATACTCTGTGTCAGGAATGGTCATAAGAGTTGGTAATATAAAGAAATGTAAATTATATTCTCTAACCTCAATTAGCTCAAAATCTAATGGGAGAGACATCAAATATTACATATTTGAATTGTTTTTCACAACACCTGAGATATAAGCATCATTATTATGCACATTTTATTGATGAGACAACTGAGGCACAAATAATAAATGATTAAGACAAGATTTGAACCTGTCTTCCTGACTCCAAGTTCAGTACTAGAAATACTTGATCACAGCTGCCTTTTAAATACAAAGTATTTAGACTTACATAGTCTGAAGGGAGGACATTAGCAATTGGGAGAAGAAATAGGACATATTCTGTAAATTAGAATTGGGAGTATAATTAGGAGGGTTTAGCAATAATTTAGGCTAGAGACAATGAGGCCTTGAAGTGAGAAGATAACTGTATGAGTGCAGAAAGAGGATGAATGAAATAGATGCTATGAAGAGAGAAATTGCTAGATTTACCAATTTAATATAAGATAATGAAGAATGGAAGATCAAAGATGATTCTGAGGTTATAAACCAGGAATGCATAAAAGATTGTGGTGCCTTTTACAAAAATAAGGAAGTTTCAAAAGGAGAAGAATATTGAGAGAAAGGGAAGTAAAGTTTTGGACACATTTAAATGGAGATGTCTCTGGAATTTTCATTTTGAAATATGAATAGTGAGGTGGGACAAAAGCTTACAACAGATTTCTTAACAGTTTCAGCTCTCTAAAATTAGAATGGTATGTGTAGAGAAAAAACACATTCTCTCTCTTACTAGATATTTGAAACAATGCCTGGATCGCCATTTGTCAGGCATTTAACAGAAAGGATCCTTTTTAAGCTACAGGTTGTCACTAGATGACCTGAGAAGTTCCTTTCAACTCTGATTGTGCATTGACACATAACATTTTTCTTCCTGTATTCCCTTAGCTGCAATTACTTTTTTCTCTGATGCAATAACCTCTAGACCAGTGATTCCCAAACTTTTTTGGCCTACCACCACCTTTCCAGAAAAAATATTACTTAGCCCCCTGGAAATTATTTTTTTTTAATTTTAATAGAAATTAATAGGAAAGATAAATGCACCTGTGGCCATCACCACCCCCCTGGATCACTGCAGCACCCACCAGGGGGCGGTGGCACCCACTTTGGGAATCATTGCTCTAGACTCATAATCTATCACTTATTTACCATTCTATCTTCTCAGCCTTTGATGATGCTGAATTGTTTCCAATTCTAATGTTCTAATTCATTCTCACTCAGAAGATCATTGTGAATTTCAGCAAGACATTTCAAAGGATTATAGTTCCATGAATCTAGCACTTAAAGTGACCCTAGATACAATCCTAGGCAAGTCCTTCATTTTATAAATGTGGAAACTAAGTCTCTAAAAGGTGAAACAACTTGCCCAAGGCCATACAACTAAATAATTAAAGACATAAGAAGAAGAAAATGCATAGGGTTCAAAGAAAATACTTAAGGTCACAAGAAATAATTAAATAAACTAAGAATATTTAACTTAGATAAAAGAAAAGAAACTACGAGAGAAAATTTTAACTATATTAGAGGGTCACAAACTTTTGGAGCATTGTCACTTACTCTGGCTACAGAAGGGAGACCTAGGACATACAAGGAAAAAACATGGTGTAATACATTTCACTTTAACATAAGAGAATAAGAAAGAATTGTCTATCCATTTGAACTGTTGAAAAATGGGATGAATTATCTCATGGTTTCTCATTCACTGATGTGTCTAACAGGGAAATGACAGTTTTCTAACTATCGCAAAGAACAAATCCATTCAGAGATAATACGTTTACCAAATACCAAATACCAAATAAAATTTCTTCCAGCTATCAAATACTATGAGTGTGGCCTGATATTGTTTGGCCAAATTAGGCCCAATATTTATATTTATATGATTAGAGTATTTATATTTATATGTATACAGTATGAAATCAGTAATACAAATTTGGCTTAGTCACTTATCCTCTCTACTTCAGTTGTTTCATATATAAAACATGGATAATAATATCTACTTCACATGGTTGTTGAAGAACAATTGAGATATGTAAAGTTTTCTGAACATCTTAAAGTGTTATATAAATGAAAGCTATTACCATTACTGCATTTATTCTATTAACATTTATGTTTTATTTGTTAATTACTGTACTTTCTTGTACAATATACTTTTCCCCTTTAAATTAAGAATACTTGAACTTAAAAGACTTCTTATAAATCTGGGCAAATGTCACCAATAACCAATCACTCAATGGCTTTTCAAGGATCAAGATTCTAAGAATAAGTGAATAACCATTATTTACCAAGTACGTATTTTTAAAACCCTTACCTTTTGTCTTAGAATCACTACTGTTTATTGGTTCTAAGGCAAAAGAAGGGTGAGGGCTAGGCAATGGGGGTTAATTAACTTGCCCAGGATCACACAGATAGGAAGTGTCTGAGACCAGGTTTGAACCTAGGACCTCTTGTTTCTAGCTCTGGCTCTCAATCCACTGAGCCACTGAGCTGCCCCCATGTGTATTTCTTAATGTCTTGTAGCGAACTTTTTGTTTGCATGCCTTATGACTCCAATTATACTGTAAGTAACTTGAGGATAGGTTTATTTCTTAATCCACTGTGAAGCACAATAGTCTATTTTGAATAGTCGGATGGTTAGAAAGAAGGAAGAGAATAATATCATTTTATTTAAGAAACTGTTTAGTTTATTCCCTCCTTAGGAAAGAAACCATTTAGCTCAAATTCCAGTCTTTCAGGAATTTACTCCAATCAAACTAGAAATTATAGATTAGATAGATAGATAGATAGATAGATAGATAGATAGATAGATAGATATAGATAGATAGATAGATAGATAGATAGATAGATAGATAGATAGATAGATAGATACTTCAATGGTGTTCAACATCTGTATCCCAGTTCTCTGTGGGAGCCCTCAGTCCAGAGACATGTGAATTTTCCCCAGTATTGTATCACTACTTCCCATTTAATAGTTTCTTATTACTTCTCTCTGTAGAATAAGATAAAAATCAGTGGAACTTGATAGTCATTATATTCCTCACAATTTAATCACTTTGTGACTCAGTTTCCTCCACTCTAAAATAAAATGATTTAGACTAGATAAGAGCAATGTTCTATCTAGTCTAATTTTTCAAAAGCTCTGGTCCATCATAACATCCCTTGGAGCCAAATCTGAATGGATCTTTATCATATGAACAGTTTTACCCTGGAGAAGAGAACTAGGGTTGAAATATCATGTCCCCAAAATTGGTTGCAGGAAAATTGATGGTAGATAATTCTACCATAGAGCAAATAGAGTCATATTGCTTCAGAAGACCAAACTAGAAGCTGTGACATAATTCAATTAAACCATTTTAATGAATAGTTAAATAAATAAAAACAATTAAACAAATAATTTAAGTACTTTTAGTGTGCATGTGCCAGGCATTGTGCTAAAAACTGAGTGAATAAATATTTGATGTAGAAAATATTGTCAGAAGAGGTGAGAAAAAATCAAATAAAGTCTAATGTAAGGGAGAATTTTTGAAAATATGACAGTGTCCATTGCTGGAAAGGACTATTCTAGGATACGTGAGTGTGAATTTAATTAACTGGAGATATTTTAAAAGAAGATGAATCTGTCTTGTATGTAATATTGCAAAAACAACTGCTCCCTGATTGGGAGATTGAAATCAATGATCTTCAAGGTGGCTGCCAAGAAAAAAAATTAGTGATACTTTGACAAAAGTACTCATTTTTATCTAACAATTATATTTTATTGATACACACATTCATATTTATGGAAAAGGATGTCATTAAAAAGCTCTCAAAATAATTGCCATGGCATCATACTACCTTTAAATTGTAAATGGTCTAAAGTAAGTTTTTAATGGCTAAAATATAGATGGCACAGCTTAGATTGAATTTTTCTAAAGTTTAGAAAAGGTTATTATCCAATAAGAAATGTTCCTGAGAATCCTCACATTTATGAGCAATTACATACTGAAACATTCATAAAAGAGGACTATGAATTAATATATCGGGGAATTACCTTTTGTTTGTGAACAGATACTAATATAAGCAAAGTCTTATAAAGCACTTGAAAGTCCATTTAAATGCAAATATTAATCAATAGCAAAACAGACAGGAAATTTAATCTACTTAATATAATAAAGTTCTAAAGCATGGTTTCTTATTAATAGGAATTACATAATTGCATTTGGAATATAAATTTCTTTGCTTATTTTGCTAAATAGCTTGTATACTATTAGGATTAATCAATCTTTAAATGTTTGATACAATTCACTTGTGTATTCATATGGTCCTGTGGATTTTTCTTAGGGAGTTCATTGATGGCTTGTTCAATTTATTTTTCTGAGATGGAATAACTTAAGTATTGTTTCCTCTTTTGTTAATTTAGGGAATTTACATTTTTGTAAATATTCATCCATTTCATCTAGATTACCAGATATATTGTCATATAATTGGACAAAAAAAATCACCTAATGATTGCTTTAATTTCCTCTTAATTGGAAGTGAAATCACCTTTAAAAAATTTTAATACTGGAAATTTGATTGTCTCCTTTCCTTTTTCAAAACAGATTAACCAATAGTCTACCTATTTTATTTTTTAGTAGAACCAACTCCTAGTCATATATTAGTTCAATTTTACTAATTTATCTTTTGATCTTTAGGATTTCCACTTTAATATTTAATTGAAGATTTTTAATTTATAATTTTTCTAGTTTTTTAGTTGCATGCCCAATTCCTTGGTATAATTTTTCTTTATTTTATTGATATAAGCACTCAGTGATATAAAATTTCTCCTGAATACTGCTTTGGCTATATCCCATCAATGTTGATATGCTGTCTCCTATTGTCATTCTCTTTATGGGAATCAGTGATTGTTTCTATGATTTGTTCTTTGACTCATCTATTTTGAAGAATTAGATTATTTAGTTTTGAATTAATTTTTAATTTATCTGTACATGAACCCTTATTGATCATAATGTTTTTATTGCATTATGATCTGAAAAGGTTGCATGTATTATTTGTGCTTTTGGTTTTGAAGTTCTTATGCCCTAGTACATGGTCAATTTTTAAATATGTACCATGTGCTTCTGAAAAGAAGATATATTCCTTATTTCCCTATTCAATTTTCTCCAGATATCTATTAAATATTACTTTCCTAAAATGCCATTCACTTCCTTTACTTCATTATTGTGTGTGTGTGTGTGTGTGTGTGTAGGCAGGATTCCAGGATCCTGATGTTGACCTATGCCCAGGCTCAGAACCTGGCCCAAGGGGTAGAGGGAATACTCTATGTGCATAAAATCTCTTGGTCTACCTTTCAAGTTTTCCACAGGAGAGCTCTCTGTCTTGGGGTGGTTTCTTTGTTGCTTTTTTGTCAGAAAAACATTCTTTAATAAAGGAAAGGGGTAACAGGGCTGAATTAGGCCTCTACACAGAGCTGTATGCCACACACCTATGCTGAGTCCGAGGATTGAACTGTCGATGCTCTGGTCACTGACCCTTAGGAGTGCCACTGAGCTAGATGATGACTCCTTGGGGTGCTTTTTAAAGGTTGCTTTAAAAGATTCTCAGAGTGATTTCAACTTTGGCTGCCACTAAGTTACCATCTTGGTTCTGACCTTCTCACATATATCTGTTCATTAAAAAATTCTCTACTGAAGATTATAAATGCCAAAATAATGAATAATTAAATAATTTTATTAAAAATTTCCCTTCCTCTCTTTTTAATTTTTTCCAGATTACATGTTAATACAATTTTCAACAATCATTTTCTGACATTTTGTGATACATGTCCTTTATGTTCCTTCTATCCCTCCCCTCTCTCCAAGATGGTAGGTATTATAATATGGGTTATCCATATGTTATACAAAATATTTTTCCATGTTTGTCATTTTGTTAAAAAAGGATGCATATCAATTATGCTACAGAAAAAAAAATCCATGCATGAAATAAAATGAAGAATTGTATATTTCAATCTGCATTTGGACTCAGTCTCTGTTCTTTCAATAGTAACACATTCTTCTTCTTCATCAGTCCCCAAGAGTTGTCTTGGATATTTGATTTGTTCATAATAGTTGCCATGTGTACAACATCCTTATGATTATGCTCACTTCACTTAGCATCGCATAATATAAGGCTTTCTAGGGAATTTGGGGGGATCATCTTGTTAGTTGTAAAGGTTAAATTTAGTGGTTGGACTTAAATTATATGAAATAACATGGTCGCCAAAGTTATTATGTCTCAAATCAGAAGTTTATTTACCAAATTAGAGGGGAAACTAATATGAGAGAGATTAGAGAAAATACCTATACTAGTCTTCAGCCAGGAGGGCCAGTAGGGAGTAACTACAAGGCCTCATCCAAGATGGAAGCTAGTCTCTTAGGAAACCAGGAAAGGAGTCAGCCCTTTTCACTCACCCAACAAAGTAGTCCAGGAGTCAGAATCTAAATTGAAGCCACCATTTATGCCAAGTCTCCAGTGAAATTCCTTTGAAGACTATCTACAGGAGACACTCTCCATGACACTCAACTTCATGAGACTGCCTCATTCTAAGGATTTTGTGGCTTTTATGGTGGTTTCCTGCCCTGCCCCTCTTCACAGGAGCCAATCACAGTTTCAAAATTGTCCAACCCTGCCCAGGGGTAATGCCTCCTCCTAGGATTCACAAATTTCTGAGTTGTCACCCAGTTTAGCATATGAGTTGCAGACTTCCCCCTATTTAAGGTTAAGTAGAAGTTTCTTCTTTTTGTAGGTGTAAACTCCTGCAGTAAGAGTTTCCCTTACTTTAGGGTTAACTATGGGTGTATTGGCTTTTGTAGATTAATTTAAAAGTAGACAAAGGAGAGTTAATCCTGTCCTCAATCTAGTGAGGTACTAAGTAAAGTTACTTAAGCTATTGTTAACCAAAGTTTTAACTCTAATTAGGCAAAGAGAACCAAGAATTTCCTTTCACATAACATTTTCTTATGACACAATAGGATTCCATTACAATTATATACAAACATGTTCAACCAATCCCCAATTAATGAACATCTCTTCAGTTTCCAGTTCTTTGCCATCACAAAAATAGCTTCTATAAATATTTTGTACAAGTAGGTCCTTTTCCCCTATCATTAATTTCTTTCGGATATAGACATAACAGTCATATTTGGATATGATTCAATCTGCATTCAGACTCCCTGAGTTCATTCTATGACAGTGGATACCCTTTTATCTATCCCTTCTCTTTCTAAAAAGAAATGAAGTCTTCCTGACTCATTATCCTGTCACATTATTCCATTTGAGACTCAGCATCCAAAATGGTCTTCTTAAGCTTAAATTCTGATCATTTCACCTTTATATATAATAAATTTCAATGGATTCTTGTTGCCTCCAGGATAAAATATAAAATCTTCTATTTTTACCATAATGTTCTTCTTACCTTTCTAGTCCTATATTTTTCTCCCATCTAGATGTTGGACTTCTTTCTATCCCTCTCATATGGCAATTCCATCAATCTTCTTCTGGACATTTTCACTGGTGGCCCATATAATTGCAACACTCTATACCTTCCCCTCCACCCCTTGGCTTTCATGACTTCTTTTAAGACTTAGCTCAAATATCACTTTACCAAGGCTAACCCTTCTACCTCCTCAGAGTTAAGAGAAGTATGTCTCTTCTGCAGGATCCTCATTGACATCATGCCCTCTAATAATTCATGTCCCAAAAGATTCAATCCTGGGCACTATTCTCTACTTCTGTAATACTTCAGTTTGTGGTCTCAGCAGGTTAATGATTCTCAAATCTACCTATTCTACCCAATCAGTCTGTTAACCTTCAATCATACCTCTCTAATTGATGTTTTTAAAATGTTACCTTCTGTCTTATAAGCATTAATAAGCATTACTTCCAAAGCAAAAGAGTAGTAAGGGCTAGGCAAGTTAAGTGACTTGCCCAGGATCATATAGCTAGGAAGTGTCTGAGTCTAGATTTTAATCAAGGACCTCTCATTTCCAGGTTTGACTCTATCCAGTTTATCACCTAGCTGCCACTGACCAACTGCATTTTGTCCATCTAGAACTAAATGTCCATTAGACATCTTAAATACTACATGTCTAAAACTAAACTTGTTATTTCCCCTTATCACCTTGCCAATCCCTAACATGGCTATTAGAGCAAAGTTAAAAATCACTATCCCACTCTTTAGGCTCACAACATATATGTTTACTTTGACTGCTCACTATCTCACACCCTTCTTAAAAAAAAAAAACAACTACTGTTAAGTCATCTTGACTACATTTTTTCAACAATATCGAATATACCTCTTTTTCTCTTCTAACAATGCCACTACTCTAGGGATGGCCTTTATCACTTCATACATGGATTCTGTGCCATTTGAGATTGTTGTAAGCCCTGGAAGTCTACAACTCCCAGGACTTTCTCTGCTATATCTTCCCCTGACAACTCCCACTTCCTTTGTGGGAGGTGTCAGGGAAAGTATAAAAGAGAAAGTTTGGAGCCTTTTCTCTCTTTCCACCCTGGAAGCAGCTCTCTCAACCCTGGAAGCTCTGCTCTATATCCTGGAGAGCTCTCTTGGCACCTTTTTCCCTTTCTTCATACCTTCTAGTTTTCCCTAGACCTTTCCTTTCTTAATCTAAATGAAAACTAGCTATTCTAAAACCTAAAGTTGCTCTCAGATCTTTTATTTGAGTGCTATAGGGCTCTGATTGATTTCCCCCTGCCAGGGCTGGGGACCACTACCTTCATTTCCCTTCCTCTACCTTCCTCTCTCCTTTCTCCCATTCCTCCAATCCTCCTACCATTTAAAATCCTATTTAGCATTCAAAGCTCTTCATAACTTATCCTTATCCTACCTTTCTAGTCCTCTTATACCTTACTATCCACCATGTACCTTTCAATCCAGTGACAATGGTCTCTTGCCTGTTTCACAAACAAATCTTTCTATCTCCCATTTTTAAATTTTTTTTAAATTTTTATTTTGAATATTTTCCCATAATTACATATTTCATGTTCTTTCCCTGTCCCCCAAACCTACCTAACCCCCCCTTAGCTGACATACAATTCCACTGTGTTTTACATGTATCATTGATCAAGACCTAATTCCATATAATTGATAGTTGGACTAGAGTTATCATTTAGTGTGTATATCCCCAATAATATCCCCATCAGCCTATGTGTTCAAGCAGTTTTTCTTCTGTGATTCTACTCCTACAGTTCTTCCTCTGAATGTGGCTAGTTTTCTTTCTCATAAGTCCCTCAGCCTTGCTCTGGATCCTTGCATTGCTGCTGGTAGAGAAGTCCATTATGTTTGATTGTACCACAATGTTCTCCTGGATCTGCTCTTTTCACTCTGCATCAATTCCTGGAGTCATTCTAGTCCACATGGAATTCCTCCAGTTCATTATTCCTTTGAGCACAATAGCATTCCATCACCGAAAGATACCACAATTTGTTCAGCCATTCCATAATCAAAGGACATTCTCTCATTTTCCATCTATCTCTCATTTTTAAGCATTTTCTCTGGCTTACTGAAATGTTTTCCCTTCCCAGCTCCATCTCTTGGTTTCCCTGTATTCCTGAAATTCCAACTAAAATACAATCTTTTACAGGCCAATTTTCTTAACCCTTCTTAGTCTTAGTGCCTCATTTCTCTTAATTATTTCCTCTTTGATATATATATGTGTATATACATATTTTGACATATATGTTTATATATATATATATGTAGCTTGTTTGCACATATTTATTTGCTTGTTTCATCCATTAGTTTGTGAGTTTCTTGAGGGAAGCATTGCCTTTGTCTCTTTTTGTATACCCCAAACTTAGCATGGTGCCTGGCCTATAGTTGGTGCTTAATAAGTGTTTATCGATTTACTTTAAGAAGCTTTTCTGGTTCCCTCCCAACTATTCTCAATTTTTTGCTGAGATAATCTTTGAATAAAAGATAGTGATTTCTCTAGGTGGTGAGGCCCTATGGGCAGAGAGGCAGCTGCCCTGCATGCTCCTGAATAATTGCTCCTCAGCCTCCTCCCACAACTGTCTCCAAGTTGAGTCTTCATGGAGGAGGTAATGTATATAATTCCCCTAGCTGAGAGGCCAGTACTTCCCCCCTGCATCTGATCATGGCTGACCAGCCTATGAAAGGAAAGAGAGAGAAATAGGCTGAAATATAAGTAAGAAGTTGGTTTTGCAAAAGTTGGTCTGGCCACATGCTAGGAACTTGATGAGAGTGGATTCTGTAATCCAGAGGGAGGATTTGAAGAAAGCACCAACTGAAGTGAAGGTCTGTCGCTTCCTGCCCCTGGAGATGAGAGGAGAGAAGATATCTGATCTCTGTTGTTCCTGTTGTGATAAAAACTACAGTGAAGTTGAAGTGAAGTGTTTATACCTTCTGGGAAGTACCTTTCTTTACTAAGAAGATTAAGTTGAAGAACATCCATATAACTGTAGATTTTAAAATTAATATTCAATGCCTACAAAGCATGATATTTATAAGGATTTATTAATATAAATTAGAGAGCTAGAGGAAAGCAGGGAAGCTTTTGGACTCAGCCCGAAGAGGCTTACCCCACCAGCACTGCTCACCACACAGTCCACGTGCAAGCGAGAGAACAAGAGGCAGAACCAACCCAAATTAAATACAGACCACGAAACCCACTCACATATACGCGAGGCAAAAGGAATTGTGGGTACTACTGAAAGGGACTTTGGGTAATGTAGTTTCAGGGGTTCAAGATCTTCCAACTTGACATTACAAATAGCCTGATCTAATCCAAAGACAGTATTGGTGGGGCCTGAGGCCAAACTCAGGACCTGGCCTAGCTAGGTTGAACTCAGTCACCAAGAGTTCTTTCCTTGGCCATCTAAAGACTGTTTCATCATGTAAACTAACTGGGAGGATTAATTAGATTCAGGTGTAGACAGTGAGGTTTGGGGATCTTAGCCAGAGATAGGTAAGAGCTTAGGGAGCTTCAAGAAAACAAAGAATTTCCTGTGAGAGAAATTTAGAAGGGGGAAGCCAATGAGTCTTCTTAGAGCTAGGAAAACCCTGTTCTTTAATCCTCCCTTTCTTATCCTTTGTTTATTATCAATAAATCCTTTTTTACCTGTTAACAACATTGTCTTGGAGGCCTGATTGTGTACTGGTCCCAGTGAGGGTGGCCATCAGCCTTACTTCACTGAGGGATACTGAGAGTTCATATATACCTCAGTATACTTTATTATTTCAAGCTCCACCCCACCCCTTCTAGCTTCCAAGCCAGTTTTTAAGCTGATCCTAGTCTCCTTTCTGAGAGGGTAAAAACTGAGGGATTTATGCACTGGGGTCTCCTGTGCCACCCTCTACACCAGTGGTTCCCAAACTTTTTTGGCCTACCACCCCCTTTCCAGAAAAAATATTACTTAGCACCCCTGGAAATTATTTTTTTTATTTTAATAGTAAATAATAGGAAAGATAAATGCACCTGTGGCCATCACCACCCCCCTGGATCTCTGCAGCACCCAACAGGGGGTGGAGGCACCCACTTTGGGAATCACTGCTCTACACCCTAAAACCCAGCATAACAGGGGGCAGGTGGATTTGAAGCAAAAATTATTTTGGAAATTAGCCTCTGGGTTTTCCTGACCCAAACATCTGCTGGAGCCTGCATTTTCTATTCAAATACCCTTTTATTCTCCCTAGTGTCCTTCCCTCTAGGGAGGAGGAGAACAAACAATACTTTTCCAAACCTCTTAGTTAACTCCTGAAGGAATTTTTTACCTTCAAGTAAGGGTCTTTTGTTTTCCCTGTAATCAAAAACCAGAGAGCTTATCTCAGGAATAATGCTCTTACAAAGCATGTTTGAAACTTTAAAGAAACAGTTTTTGTTCTGAGGGAAATTTATTGAGTTGGAAAAGCTTACAAGTTCAGATTGGCTCTATTTACTTCTATTCCTGGATGTCTTTATTTTCATTGGATATTTCCCACATTTTTTATTTCTCCTCAAGAATAAACAACAGAAAGCTAGGCTGCTTACATTACAAACCCAAATAGAAAACATTGAAAAATTCTTGACTGGTCTCAAGATGCAAAAGGAAGATCCTTCCCCATCTATGTCTCAGGTGGAATGCCTCCTCTCTTACCTTGTGCAGCTCCTGGCCTTTCAGACCTCCCCTGTCTCTTCTCCCAACCCCAGCCCTCCCCATCTCCAGATAAACCCCATTCTCTCCCCTCACCAGCTCCTCCCACTACTCCTCTCCCCTTACTTACTCTGTAGCAATACAGACATCTAGCCAAGAGACAAGAACCAGAAATAATTCAGTTCAAGGCCTTCTCTCCTTAAAGGAAGATGCCAACTTAAATATGGTTGGAGAAGCGATGACCTTAAGGCACCACACACCTTTTATACCCCAAGATATTAAGAAATTCAAGCAAAATATTCCTAGTTTTGAAGATGAATTTATCATATTCATTAAAAAGCTTGACAATATTTTTTGTACATATGATCTTTCATGGGTGGACATACTGTGTTAGTGGAAATTTGGGGTCCTTAGTCTTAATATTCAGATCCATGATATAAACTTCCTGTGGACAGTTAGGGGTCCTGAGAACTACACTTCCCATGATTCAACAGACTTCCTATCTTACTTGGTGATGTGGGTCAACATAAACAGAAGCTTAAATAGGGAAAACTTGATTGGTTTACTCTCTTTAATAAGGAGCAGCCAGGTGGGCAAAGGTATTGGCAGGGAATTTGAATGAGTTCTTATCAGGCACATGGCTATAACTATCAAAATGACTAAATAAAACCCAAATATTATTAAATATATCTTTCTATATTAATTTTATTTTTAACAATATAAAACTTGCTCCAAGCCTTTTTGACAGAAAGAGAGAAAAATAAAATGGCTTTCTTGTTAATAAAACCTGGAGAAAGAATGCAGTTCACTGGCCTGAGTAAGATTCTAAATAGGATATTAATGAGGAAAAAGATTATTTACAACTATGTAAAGTTAAAAAGGCATTGTTAAAAGCCATGAGAGATTTTTCTGATAAAAGTAGTACATGGAGCAAGTTTGAGAGTCTTAAGCAATCAGAGGATGATACTGCCTCCCAGTTTATGGATGGTCTTATTGAGCTGGGAGGTAGATACATAGATCAAGACCTTTCCAAGAAGAAGGATGTCAGGAAAATTAGGAGATAGTTTGTAAATAATTCTTGCAAAATGGTCAAAGATTATTTCAAGACAAACTGACCAAACTGGTCTAATATGGACCTTGAGGAATTGAGGAGAGTCTCGGTTTCTGTATCTAAAGGCCATGAACAGAAAACTGATGAGACAAATGAATTAGTAGAGACATTAAGGAAAGAAATTAAAGCTTTAACTGAAAGATTTGAAAAAGAAAAATCAGGGCAAGCAGTGGTCATTGCTCCTTTGCAGGAATCCAAAATCAATCATTTACATATCACTTCTAAGCAAAAAGGGGTCACATAATGATGAATTGTAAGAAGTGGAATCAAGCAATTAGAAGTAATAACTTTATAAACAATAACAATTATAGAAATAATCCAAATGAGACAAAAGATAACTCACACCAAATGGCCCAACAACAATATATCCAAAGTGGGACTCATCCATGCTATAATCAGGGTGAAAATTCCCCTCAGCATGGGGGATCCCAGGGTAATACCCAAAGATCTTTATGAAAGTGTAAGCAGTAGGGTAAGGACACTGGAATCAAAGAGTGAAACCTTTGATTTCCCAGACCCTGATGTTTTAATGCCAGTTATCCCTATCCACTCCCCTCTGCTCAATATTATGAACCTCATGTAATCCTGAAAGTTGAAAATATGTATTATGATTGCCTCTTGGACACAGGAGCCTCTAGATCAGTATTGATGAGTACATCTGGTTTTGAATATGATTCCATTGGCTCATGAAATGTAGTTGGGGTTTCAGGGCCACCCCTAAAGGTCCCAAAGCTTTCCTCTTCAATGATGTCAGTGGGACCCTTATTAGTAGAATATACTTTCCTTCTAATGCCTAACTTCCCTATAAATTTGCTAGGGAGAGATCTTTTATGCAAGCTTAGAGCCACAATAACTTGCTCTCCAGATGGCTCTGTCACTACAATTGCCTGAAGAATCCTTAAATTTGTTCCCTGTACTTCTTTCAGACAGTCAGGAGATGAAGGGTCCTCCTGTTTTTGAAATCCCAGTTGATATATCTGAGTCTCTCTAGGCCATATCATTTTCTGATGTTAGTCTACTCAAATCAGCTATTCCTGTTCAAATTAGGACAAAAGCTGGTCCACCTCCTTCCATTCTACTGTATCCTCTATCAAAAGAGGCAATTCAGGGAATTATGCCAGTGATAGATTCATTATTTAAGCAAGGAACAATAATTCCATGCAAATCTGAATATAATACATGCATCCTACCTGTAAAAAAGACAAAATGAGGCCCAATGGGAAAACTGTCTATACGTTTGTACAAGATTTAAGGGCTGCGAATAATCATGTCATAAAGAGACATCCTGTGATTCCAAACCCCAAAATAATTATCTTCTCTATTCCTAACACTCACATACTTTACTGTAATAGACTTGTTCTCAGCATTTTTCTCAATACAAATTCATGAGAATTCCAGGAATATATTTGCCTTTACCTACAGAGGTTCATAGTAGACCTGGTGTCAGCTGTCACAAGGTTTATGGACAGGCCTACATTGTTCTCACAAATTTTTAGTTAAGATACATATAGTATTAAATTTATGAGTAGCCTTTTAATTCAATACTTAGATGATTTGCTCTTGGCCTCACCAAATGCCACAGTGTGCCAGGGAGATAGCAAACATCTCCTTTAAGAGCTGCATAAGAGAGGCCACAAGGTCTAAAATCTAAAAATTCAGTGGTATCTCCCCAAAGTGGAATATTTAGGGTTGATTTTAACTGCTAATTCCTGTTCCATTTCCCCTAAACCCATTGAAGATATTCAAATATTGAGTGCACCCTCCACTAAGAAACAATTGAGAGCAATTCTTGGAGCAACAGGGTTTTTAGGCAGTGGATCTTTTACTATGGGGAAATCACTAAACTGCTTATAGCACTGACAAAAAGTTCAGTCCCTGAGCCTCTTAAATTAGAGGCAGAACACCTGTAAGCACTTTCTAACTTAAATAGGCTTTCCTGTCTGCCCCATCTCTAGAAATCCCAGATTACAACAAGCCATTTACTTTGTATGTACACGAACAGAGAGGGGTAGTTTCAGGTGTTCTAACTCAAACTTTGGGACCTACTCAGCACCCAGTTGCTTATTATTCTGCCTAGCTGGACCCAATGTCTTTAGGAGCACCACCATCTCTTAGAAACATAGCTGCCACAGCCTTGCTAGTAACAAAATCTGCTGATTTAGTCTTGGGATGCCCTATATTTATAATGTGCCCACATGAAGTCAAAGCATTGTTGCTAAGATATAGAACAAGGCATTTTCTGATCAGAATTGCAAGGTATGAGATAACCTTTTTAGGTAATGAAAATATTACCTTGAAATGCTGTACAGTTGTAATCCTGCAACCTTGCTTGCTGATATACCAGTTTCAGGAGAACCTTTGCACATTTGTGAATCTTTAGTACCAATGGGTGAAAAACCTCAAGATAATCTCCTGGACCCTCCTTTAGACAATCCAGACTATGTTTTATTCATTGATGATTCCTTCTTTCATAAGGATGGTGTATGCTACACTGGTGCCCCTATAGTCTCAGAATTTGCCAGTGTGGTCAGCTTCACTGCTTTTATAGGAAAATGTAGGATTTATCTTAGTTAGCAAAAAGCAGACATGGCAGGCTGGCAGGGAAATTTAGAATGTTGCAACAGGGGACTTTCACACAGAGAATCTGAGCTGGCAGTTTGCTTTGGGAGTTGGTTTTAGCGACTGTCTGGCGAGCCTATATACGGTGTTTTGAGATCTCTGAACTTTGGAGCTCTGCCTTGGACATTAACTATAAAATCTTCTAGCAAGACCAAGAAGTTTCAGATTGAGACAAGAGTTTTATCTGTAATGGTGGACTTACAGATAATTCCATCTCTCTGACTTCCCTATTGGATTTATCTTGCTGTTTTACCTGTGTTCTTGGGACAAGATAAGACATCTGGACAACAGCCAAAGGACAGCTTAGTAAGATACCCTTACCCCTGACCAGTCAGTCCTTGCCCCAGGCTATCTACTATAGTTTTAGTGACAGATTAGATATATCCATCCCTCCATTTCCCTGGCAGTCCTCACTAGACCTAAGTGATTATTTCTTCCTACTTCCCTTCACTCTCATCCCTATTTGTCATTAAATAGTTTAGATGGTCCTATCTTGTCTGTGAAATTCCTTTTCCAGATTCTCAGTTGACCCATTGTACCCATTGTTATTTTCCCTGGTTACTGTTGGTTTTATTCTGCTATGTGTTATACCCAGCTAAGTGTTTTTACCTGTTGTTATTATGTTACTCTGACAGGTCCCTATAGTCAGTTGACACATCTAACTGACTACCCTCCTTCCCCACTGTAGTGAGGGACTCATTTTAACCCCTTACTACACTTATGTTTAACCCCCCCCTTATTTCACTGCCCTCAAATATAAGTGCTCAAGGTGCAGAACTGATAGCTCTAAAACATGTCTATATAATTGCCAAAGATAAGAAAACAACAATTTATACAGACTTTAGATATGCATTTGTAATACGTCATGCAGTGGGTATGCTATGGCTTCAAAGGGGATTTTTAACATCAGCTGCAAAATGTATAGCAAATACAGAAATTATTAATGAAGTTCTTTCTTCCCTTTAGCTACCTAAAGCCCTAGCTGTAGTGCATTACCCTGAACATACAGGTGACACTGACCCTGTCTCTAGGGGGAATGACTTCTGCAAAGCTAGCAGCCTTAGAAGGGGCTGAGTTAATTTTAACATTGGCAACTAGTGATGACTTAAATTTGTCCTTTTCTTATTATGAAAAGGAAGTGGAAAATGAAAGCAAAAACTTAAGGCTAAATTGACAAATGGGATATTGGTATCATCTGAAGGAAAACCTATACTCTCTAGAAGTTTTTATCACCAAATTTGGCAATCCATTCACAAAAATGGACACTTTGGTACCCAGGGCATTGTAGACTCTGTTAAAAGAGTATGAATAGCCCCTGGCATAACTACCATAGCCTATCCTATCTGTCAAACATTCAATCAGAACTCCTTTTGTAGCAAAGTTTTTGGTGGTTGTCCTTTTGAACATGTAAAAAAATCATTTTATCACTATGCCAAAAGCTGGACAGTATAAATTTTGTCTGGTCATAGCAGATCAGCTGACCATATGACCTGAAGCATTTCCTATTGCTCAAGCCACAGAGGCTTTTATTGCCAAGGCGCTTTTAAAAGAGATTATTCCTCACTTTGGCCTGCCAGCAGGAATTGATTCAGATAGAGTAACTCATTTCACCAATTCATTTTTGTCTCAGATATATTCTTCTTTGGGGATAACTCCTAAATTCCATGTACTATATCATCCCCAGAGCTCAGACCAAGTTGAGAGAATAAATAGAAATCCACCTCAATTCCAACATAGGCTCCCTCAGGTCCTGATCTCCAACCAGGAGTTACAGTAGTCTCTTCAGCAAGAGTCTTACCAGCGCAGAATCAATCTCCAGTGCAGAATTCCAAGGCAGAAGAATCCCTCCAACTCAGAAGACCTTACAGTGCAAAGACACCAATGCAGAAGTCTTCCCTTATCAGGAGCAACAAAGACAGTAGAAGTGAATCAGAATGCCCTTGGCTGGCTTTTATAAGCAATTTTTTCTCCGCCTTACTTCCTATCTCTCTGGTTTCTTCTTCTTTTCACTGTGGGCTGGTCTATCACATCTCAGGAACCAAAGTCTCTAAATTGCCTAGCTTTGCCCAGGGAGTGCTTGTTGTCTTTTAGGACTAACTGTAAATGATTAAGTAACTCTTTGTTAGTGACTTACTAAGTGTTAAGTAGGGATACTTCAAGTTCCTGGTTGATTAATTTAAAATAGACAAAGGGAATTTAAAAAATCCCATTTACACAGGTAATAGTCCAGAAAGATGTGACACACAGAATATAGAAAAGAATAAAATTCACTTAGAAATATTAGAAATTCTCTTAGAAAATATTGATCTACTAGGTGGAAGCTAGTACTTGAGGGAGAGGATAATTTAAAAAGGATTGTATCCTAAGACACATTTATTCTTTTTTCACCATTTTTTTCCTTTTTGGAATAGCACATACTGAAAGGTTTACTCCTTGACTTTCTCTCCACTTTCTCAGTGCTTCATTTACCTTTCTACTCAGATATCTGCTCTTTGGCATATGGAAAAGGGCTAATCTCCTACAAAGAAGAACAGGAGCTACTACAACAAGTAGTCTTGTTATAAAGGAACCCTGGGAGTAACTGGTCTTTGATTTATTTCCCTTGGGTCTATAGGACATTTGCAAGACTCTAAAATCCTATTCACAGGAAAAAAGAGTCAGTCAGACACTTCATGTTGCATCTTGTTGAAGATGAGAATTCCTTTATTACTATCCATATGACTAAGGGAAGTGACTTCCATTGGCATATAGTATAAAATTATGGTTCTTAACATTTTCCCTTGAGATTTCCCATCAATACTCTATCTACCCTGTTGCTGTTTACTAAATGACTGCCAGTGCTATGTTAATGAGCTCCCCTGTCTTGCTGAAAACCATTTTTAATTCTGTTTATGTCTTTCTTCAAAATCTCATAGTCATTTCCATCACTGATTTGTAATTTTTCATTTCCCAAACCACATTTCTAACACATTCAAAGAGTCAATTGCAAAACTAATTGTGACCAGTCTAAATGATTGTTATACACAAAGACTTTAGATATTCCTGATTTTATCAGGATATGTTATCACTTCACACTTGCAAGCCACCCCCTCATCTCTCTAACTTAGTATATAGTGTGAGAATGTTGTTGCAACAGCAAAATTTATCAGACTATGATTAAATATATGATGAGCATCTCTGACCTTATCTGAATTAGTCCTTACACTATACACAATCTATCATCAGATCTTTACAATATTCCTTTAACTATGAGAATAAACAATGCAAATGTTCCTATCAAGAGTAACAGGCTCTTCCACTCACTTGTCAGAAAAGCTAGAAGAATGACTGGATTTTTAATCATTTATACATCTGAATCCTTAAATCAAATTATAAGTAAAAAAATTGATTTCAGCTTCTACTATATTAAGTACTTATAAAAAGGAGATTTTTAAGACTATAGTGTAGATATAGGTTATATTATCTGTTTTATAGGGAAAAACACATCAAAATAGGTAGGTTAGATGATGCTCTTTTAACTATTATTATAAGATATAGTACTGATAATTACATTCACAGAATTATTGTCACAGAATGACAATTTCATATGACAATGAGCATTATATCACAAAGATTGAGCTAAGACTAGATTCATTTCATAAGAAAAGAGAAATTTAAAATATATTCCCTAGTAATTTTTTATAATACTCCTCATTAACAAAATATTTTGTCATTAACAAAACACTTATGACAATCCTTTTAGTTAAATATTATTATTGCCTTTATTTCATAGTTTAAGAATTGAAGGTCAAACTAAAGTGTTACCAATGGCCACAGTGTTAATATTGGAGTCAGGATTCATATTCAGGTCTTTGGTTCCAGGATTAATCTTTCCATGGTACTATATTTACTCTCTTGATAGCTTTAAGCAATTAAAAGCATAACTATAGAGGATAAATTGATTTGAATAAAGCCAAATGAGTAGCTTTTCTTCTGGTAAATGAGCACTTTTCTTCTGGCAACCTTTTCATCAAGTCATCAAGAGCTGTGGGGTAAATTGTGACAGCATTTATTCTCATGTCTCCCTGCTCTTGGCTTCCATTTAGCCATCTTGAGGAGGTCTAATACTGCTCTGTCTCCCCAGCAATGTACCCGAATAGGAATTTTCTTTTTTGAGCATCAGTATGGCGGCAATTAGCTGCAGGTGGAAAAAAGATGCTTAAGGCAACTCCCCACTGTCTTCAGGTACTTCTAAACTGTTCTTTGGAGTATTAAAACTTATCTGTTGTCCCTGAGCAAGTCAGAAATGAAACACCTGTTCTGATATTTCAAGATAATAGTCAGTACTTTTATGGAGTTTTCAATTATTTTATAAACCAGTTAAGCTTTTTTGGTTTTATATTTTTGGAACTTCCCCCAAAGGCTTACAGTAAAAATTCTGCATCCACTAATTGCTGTTTTGTTGATTCCTTTAATTATTCCTTTAGGATAAAATTCAACTGTTTTCTGATTCTTGTAGAGCCTATGATAGGAAGATTACAGGTGGCCAAGCACTCTATGTATTCTGAACCCTACCACTAAATGCTAACACTGCTATCATTCCAAATTCACAATCCTTTCTTCTTTATCTCTAATGTTTGGCATATCAAATCTATTCAATTAAAATATTAATGCCTCCGAGAGTTTTTAGCTATTGTCTAAGTGGACAGTTTGCTGAGAATAAGGCACTGCATAAATAGAATAAAAGGTAGGTCTCCTGGTTGTGGGGAAAAAAAGTAGCAATAAAAGGGCAAAGCCATGCACAACATAAATAGACTGGTATAATGAGACAATCAATTCAATAGGAAGGAATTACTATGTTTTAAATATGATCTGCACCATACTTAGTTTAGATTTGGAAAAATCTTATAACCTTTCTGGGTTAATCTGTAAAATGGCAATAATGATACTTTTCCTTCCTAAAGTAGAAAGCAAGACTGAATTATTTGTTGATGTCTTTTCTTTTATGAACAGTTATTGTGTTATTATGGCAGAAATATTAGACTTAGAATTAAAAGCCCTTGATTTGAGTTTCATCTCTTCAATTTACTAACCTCATTGATTAAATGGGAATGATATTTTTTCTCTGAGCACCTCATCATTTTGAGAACCAAATGAAAATTTTATAAAAAATGTCACATATTATATGTCACTCTTTAAAGACAAAGCACCATTATGAATATCTCATCATCAAAAATTTGGTTATCTGGTGATCCATTTACGAGCTCAAACAATGCATAAAGACTTTCTAATGTTTCGGATCACTTTCCTGCTACAACTTAATAGATGATTCTTATTTGCAATAACTGATCAAAAAAATCATCACCAGGAAGACCATAAAGAGATACTAAGAAATTTCAAATAGTATTTTATATTTTATATCACTTTTTATAATGTTTTCAGTCATTTCAATTGATCCTAATATGCATCAAGGGTGTCAGATCCTTGAAACATTTAAGTGTTATTATAATCCTATATGGTTTTATGTTTTTTTTATAAAGCTAATATTGGCAAATGCTGCTTAAATCTTATTTACCAATTGATATCCAATATACACAATCTAGCAGAATATAAGCCCTTTGAGGATAGTTTTGTTTGTTTGTTTCATTTGGTTTTTTGTCTTTTTATTGCCAATGTCTAAAACCATCTACAGAGCTGTGTATTTGCTTGACTTGAGTTAGTTACCTGTTAGTGTAAGTCTAATATTAGAGTATAATAAGATATTTGAAGGTCATTCAGCAACCAATAAAATATTTCTTTACTTGTATTAAGGGAATGATATTCAGCAAGTTTATTTGGCAAAGATAATATGAATTTATTAAGCTGAAGAAACTCCAATGACTTTGCATGGCCCATGGTGGTTAGCCAACAAAGCAATACAGAGAGCAAAGAGCTCTTCAAGGCATTTGTAAGCAGGAGGGTGTGAAGTATTATCACACCCTCAGTGATTAGTCCCTTGAGGGAATCAAACATCTAGAAAAGTTTCAATAACTTGGGAAGCATATACTTATCCCAGTCTATGTGTTCAGGGATTCTGTTAGATATTCTTTCCACCAAGCCTGGCGAATAGAACACACCAAAAATGCAAGCTAAATTTAAAATAAATTATTAAATATAGATTTACTGTCAAAGAAAGGTTTAATGTTAATGCTTCTTTGTATTTCTCATCCAACATGAACAAAATTTCTTCGTATTACATCTATAAGCATTAGTATAATGATGAAAACTAAGAATAAGAAAAATGACATGAATACAACTTCGGTTTCTTAAATGCATTCTTAGCATATTGTAAGCTGTGAAAACTTTCACATGGCTTGAAAAAGACTTTAAGTATGATTATGACAATAGATGATTTAGTTTCTGAGGAAAAGCTTAAATACACTCAAATAAGCTTATAACTAGTATACTGCCCATTGGACAATGAATTCATTTATTATGATAATCAATGAAAAAATTAAATATAATTTCAGCATCAGAGTGGCATAAAATGACCAAAAGGACTAAGAATTAGTTTTTTTAACTACCTATAAACTTTATATTAGCTGTTGGTGCTCTAAGTTTGATGCATTTTATCAGTGTCAAAAAACTGGAGAACCTGAATCAAATCAATTTTGGCATTCTAAGTATAAATGAGACCCCAAAACAAGTTTTTAAGAAGTTATGATTAAGTGGAAGAATAATTTGCACATTGTCCCTGGAAAGGAAGATTTAAAATTTGAAATAATATTTTTAACTATTTGGTCATTTTGTGTCAAAATAATCATGATAAGTACTTCCAGCAACAAAGTCTGCAATGAAAATATTGTAAATTATGCTTTTTTAGGGAATAAATATATAAGCAAATTCTATGAAGAACTTAACATGACTTTTCACATTAATTTAATGTACATTGATTTATAGGATGTATAGAAGTCTCAAATCACATATAGTAAATATATAATGTGTTAAGAGAATAAATAAGCACTAGAAAAAGTGATTACCAAATAATTTCACACACAAATACACACAAAAATCAAATCCATTAAATTTCTCAACATAAAGCATGTATGAAGCACTGACTAATGTACTCTGCTAAGGCCTGGAGTTACAAATGTAAGAAAGCAATACAGTAACTACTCTCAAAGAGGTTACATTCTAATAAGGGGTGACGAAATATCAAAGGGACCTAATTAGAAAAAAAGGTGGAAGGGGAGGCAAGTACCCACACAAGGACAAGGTTATAATGAAATTAAATCTACCCTGCCCATCTTTGGATTTAATCACAAAAGGTGAAAACATTTCCATTTAACCCACAACTTGGGTGGTCTGTAACCCACATGTGCTAGAATAACAAATCAGAATTTACTGACTGTCCCCTGGGCAGTCCTAAAAAAAAGCATCTGTTGTGATTGGACATGTAAACTAAGAGGAGGCCACAGTAAGTGTCACAAAAGAGGACCCTTTAAAAGGAGACCTCAGTCAGCTGGGCTTTCTTTTAGGGTTTGTGAATAGGGCCTGAAGGAGCTCTTCTGGTTCATGAATGGACTTGGTTGTGGTCTGAAGCTGGTGAGATTGTTCCACTTAGTGAGTGTTAAGACTGAATCTTCCTGAACTTTTCTTAAGAAACTTCCTTTTAATAGAGACTCTGTGACTAAAGCTTTTGCTTTGTAAACCTTCAAGGCCCTTTGGGCCTCTGGCTTCTTGGCCTTGGGATCAAGGCTGGATTTCCCTAGGCGGAGGGTTAATTACATCTACCTGGATTGAACTAGGGGATCAGAGCAAATTACTTACTGTGTTAGATTACTTATCGTATCTTATCCTCTCTCTTATTTCCTTATTTCTACTTCCTCTTCTCATTTGTAAACAAATTTCCATAAAAGTCATTTTAACTTGAAGTTAATCTTTAATTGAGGACTGATAATAGTTCATTCCCCTGGCAACCAACCTTTTAATATTTGCCCAATCAAAACCCCTTTTCCCCCTTACAAAGGTGAGGGTGTGGAATAGTAAAGGAAATGAGTTGAGTTGGGAATGAAGTGAGAATGCTTAGGACACTCTTCATGAATTGGTAATGAGAGCCAGGGACTCACAAGTTAGAATAGCAGACCTCAGGGCTATGTCATCACATGGTGTATATAGCATTTCATATAAAACAATATTAAATTTATGAAAAAAGACAATATTCATGATTTGAAAACCCAATCTCACATAAATTCTATTTAATTTTCAAGAATATGTATACTTTCCAGGTTGATACCATGAGAAATCATTATTTAAATGTTGTACTCAACTCATCTATAACATTTGCTTTTTGTTTTGCTTTGATTTTCAAGATAGAGTTAAATCAAAAGAAAAAGAGATAAAATAACAACATCCAAATGCCAATATATAAATATATGCATTTTAAAAGATAATTAAGCAACTTCCTTTCATATTCATGGTTTTATACCTCAGTATAACTGTATGTTCTTTTCATGTAACTCTACTAGATAGTCAGTATTTTAATAATAAATTATAATAATTGATTAAGTTACTGAGTACAAGAATAAATCCCTTGTAGATGTCTTTGCCAGGGAAAGCCTGGGAATTCTTTCAGTCTCTTGAAATATATGCAGGAGTTTCTGAAGCTGTTACCTCATTTGCCTATGAATAACCATGGCTATACTCATTATTACCCTATATTGAATGAAGGTTCATATAATCTGTCTGATACAAAAGAATATAAGACCTGACTTCTTAGGCAAAAATAAAAATAAAAAAACAAAAATGAAAATAGACTTTCTCATCAAGAAAGTGCTCAGCATCTTTGTAACAAAAAACTTAGACTATCTTGTCAAGAAGGTGCCTGACCTAAGGCAGAGTCAAGATGGCCAATTAGACAGAGCAAAAGTTCAGACTTCTGTGAAAATGCTTCCACACCAATCAAAAACAAAGTGCTTTGAAGGGACACAGAAAACCAAATCTAACAACAGGACAGAACTTAGGGACTCTCATGCTGGATTCAACTTAAATGGTATGCCAATAAAAAACCTGTATTCTTGATCTCTCTGGTTTAAGGAAAAGGAAGAATGAAGGCCCAGAACTCCTCCTGCACTTATTGTGCTGACTCTCGGAAAGTCACTAGAATCTCTGTGAAAGGATTCAAGCCTGGAGGGAATGCCTTGCTGGCATAGCTGTGCCAGGCTCAAGGTGCTGACCACAGTCAGCAGGGAGGCAACTGTAGGAAAAATGTGGAGAGAGAAGTATAGTCACAGCCAGAACTATCCATCTCTCCCCTCTTCTCAAGGTTTTGGCCTCAGAGCACATCTGGCTCTTCAGATAAGCTCTGCCCTACCTTCATCTTATCAATAGGACAGATAAGAAGCCTTCTGAGGGCAGGAAAGCTCAATCTCCAACATCCCTCCACCACTGAATGCACTGAGAGTCTTGATGACTAAGCTCCCAGGGAGAAGGCTGCAACCACTACAGAATTCCTTGATAATAGGAAGGGAAGCACAGCTCTCTTTAGCCTCCACCCCTTCAAGTACACCTTCAGCTTTTACTACCAGCTGGGGAAGATCTGACCTCAGGGCTCATTAATACTACATCAGCCTAATCTAGTCACAGCAGAACAGAGAAAAAGCCTCTTCATGACAGAATAGTCCAAATCCACAGATCCAGCAAATAATCAGAGGAGCAAGATTACAGCCTTGTCATTACAAGGGGGAAAGAAGGAAAAATATGAGTAAACAACAAAAATAGAAAAAAAATTACAATCAACAGCTTTTATCCAGGTAATTAAAAAAGAGCAAATGGAACAGAGGAGGATCAAGGAACACAAAGCAAAAATGTAGAAGCTCCAGCGAATTGGACACAGGCTTTAGAAGAACTCAAAACACAATTCAAAAAACAACTAAGAGAGGCTGAAGACAATTGGGAAAAGAACTTAAAAATTAAAATAAGTCATCTGGAAAACAGAGGCACATGAAATAAAACAAGAAAATAGTGTCTCTTATAGAAAGGAAATTAGGAAAATATTGATAAGGTTTGAGAAGCTAAGGAATTTTGTAAAACTGTCCCTGAGGCTAGAGAATGACTGAGGCAAGAAAGAATTCTGTCCAAGGCTTGGAATTTTGAAGGGGAAAGGGCAGGTAGAGGTCCGAGGTAGTTAATCCCTGTCTTCTGTGGGGATTAGCCAACTCTGCTCTCTCTCTGATCATAGCCCTACTTTTGAGGTGAAAGGAGGAGAAATCCTTGAACTATTTTGAGAGTTTTTCACTTTTCTTACTGTAGGAAACATCAGGAAGAATACTTGTTTATACTTGTTGCTGTGACAACTTTTGTCTGGAGAAGAAATACCAGAAGACCTGCTTGCCTGGGCTCTGAGTTTCACCTTAGAGCCACACTCTGTTCAGTGAGCATCTGAGACATTTTGGCTCACTGTTTTTGTGTACTAGGAGACAACCTTAACATAGATAATTTTACTGATATATAAGAATATAATGATAGCATTTGCGGGGAAATTTGGTTAGTGATAAGGAGTTTGAAAGAGTAGCTTGGGCGAATTCCCAAAACCAAGAAGAATTTCATTTTCTCAACAAAAGGGGATTGAGTGGAGAGATTAGTTCCCTTAGAGTTAAGGCATCCTGTTATAATAATCTTTATATTCAACTATATAATACAAATGAATAGATTAAATATATATATGTACATATATAAATATATAAAATAGTCTCCAAGGCAGTTTGTGCACTGTGCCCAGTGGAAGAAAGCTCATTCTTAGGCTTTCCTTCAAGGAGGAGAACTGAACTGAATACTTTGTAAACATCTAGCAAAGTATATAAAACAATATCTTCCTTATTAACATATTAACATAACCTATTAACATATCCTCCTTATTAACAAAATTAGTATCATTATACTTGAAATCCAGAACTGACCAGTTTGAAAAGGAGGCAAAGAAGGTGAAAGATTACTTACAAAGAAAATCAGACCAGTAGGAGAAGGATGACCAAAAAGCCAGGGATGAAATTCAGTCTGTAAAATTTAGAATACAACAACTAGAAGCAAAAGACTTCACAAGGCAGCAAGAGTCTATAAAACAAAATCAAAAGAATGAAAAAATTGAGCAAAATATGAAGCACCTCATTGACAAAACTACAGACCTAGAAAATAGATCCAGGAGAGACAATTTGAGAATTCTTGGACTATCAGAAGATCATGACAACAGAATAAGTTTGGACATCATTCTACAGGAAATTATCCCAGAAAACTGTCCCAAAATTCTTGAACAAGAGGGAAAAGCAGAGATTGAAAAAAATCCACAAATAACCCCATGCATTTAATTCCCAATTGACAATGCCTAGAAATGATATAGCCAAATTCAAGAACTATCAGACCAAGGAAAAAGTATTACAAGCTGCTAAGAAGAAGTCATTCAGATATCATGGAACCACACTTAGGATAACATAGGATCTAGCTGCATCCACACTGAAGGACTAAAAAACATGGAAAATAATATTCCAGAATGCAAGGGAACTGGGTCTACAACCAAGAATCAACTACCCAGCAAAACTGACTATGTACTTGCAGGGGAAAGCATGGTCATTTAATGAAATAGAAGACTTCCAAGCATTCATAAAGAAAAGACCAGACTTAAACAGAAAATTTGATGCCCAAACAGAACTCAAGAGAATCACCAAAAAGTAATTAAGAAAGGGGGGAAAAAAACAACTTTTTTAAAGAACCCAATAAGTTCAATTGATTCATATTCCTATAGTAAAATATGATATTGGTAACTCATAAAAATTGTTATTATCATCAGGGTAGCTAGAAGACATATACTTAGAAGTAACAGTGACAAACTGTATAGGATGAAATATATATATATATATATATATATATATATACTCTATATTCATATAAAGTAGGGGTAAAAAAAGAGGATGATACTAAGATAAATGGGAAAAGAGTAAATTGGGGTAAATTTATATTTCATAAACAAGCACATGGATGAAGGCAGAAGAAGGCCAATACAATGGAAGGGTGAAAGAGGTTGGAGACAGATAATATTTAATTCTTATGTACATAGAAACTGATTCAAAGAGGGAAGATCAATCAGATCCACTAGGGCAGAGAATTGTACCTCACCCTATAGAAAAGTAGAAGGGTAGTAAATGGACTGGTGGAGAGGGAAGCAATATAAGGGAGGGAGAAGTGAGGGGTAGTTTAAAAGGTACTATAGTAAGAGGGGAATCAATAACGGGGAGGTACTGGGAAAGGGCATAACTTTAGGGAGGGGAAAAGAAGGAAACTAACTAAAAATAAAAAGTTGGAGAGGAGAATAAGAGGGATAAAAGAAAAGGCAGAACTTAAGGAGGAAGTCAAAATGGAGGGAAATACAGACAGTAATCATAACTGTGAATCTAAATGGGATGAACTCACCAATAAAAAAAGAATAGGAGTTCTGGGTTAAGATGGCGGCAGAGTAAGAAGCAGCTCTTAACCTCTCCTGACTGAAACACACAAAACTCCTCAAGGGGACATAAAAACAAGGCCAGACGAATGGAGGAACCCCACAACAGGGCACAGTGTGGAAGGTACGTGGAATTGGGGCATTTCCATGCTATAAAGGGGTGAAACAGCTCTCACTAAATCGCGGGTTGAGCAATCACCCCACCCCCACCCCTTCCACACACACCACCTATAGCGCCGAAGCCAGCTAAAAAGAAATAGAGGAAGTTTGGGACACCCATCAAGTCATTGGCAGCTCCAGGGCCTGTTCCTGAGAGCAGCAAGACTTAGGACCCCAAAAAGCTAAAGAACTCACACAAACTCTGAGTGCGGGAGCAGGGCACAGAGAGCAGACGCAGGGCGCAGAGCACAGGCTCAGAGCGTAGGTACAGGCAGAGGCGTGGGTGGAGGCAGACACAGCCAGGAGCTAAAGCTCTGAAACCCTGAGTGGGGAACCAGTGCAGACGGGTATACAACTGTGGAAGCAGCCCCCTGAGACTTGTAAAGAAACCTCCAGCAGAGGATCAAGCAAGGGGGTCCACCAGGGGGCTTGACCTTGGAAAAAACCAGAACTCAGACCTCAGGAGCCAAAAGACCACAGACAGACCCTAAGCGAGAGGATAAAGCTGAGAAGCTGCTGGGCTAACGATGGCTACCCAGTCTCAGGAAGTTCAGAAGAGAAAGATTAACAACAAGAAAAAGAAGTCTTTAACACTCGACAACTTTTACACAGAGAAAATCCAGACAACCAAGCAAACAGAGGAGAACAAACAAGCATCCAGACCCTCCTCAAATAAGGAAAACTCCTCACAAGCTATGGAAGAGTTCAAAAGTGAGATTTTGAGGAAAATGGAAGAGATCTGGCAAGAAAATAACAGTTTAAAAGGTAGAATCTTGCAACTGGAAAGTGAGGCTCAGAAACCAAATGAACTGATAAGCAAATTGAACACCAGAAATGGCCAGATTGAAAAGGAATACCAGAAGATTATAGCCGAAAACCAGAAGATTATAGCTGAAAACCAGAAGATTATAGCCGAAAACCAAAAGATCATAGCCGAAAACAGAAAGATTATAGCCGAAAACCAATCCCTAAAGGCTAAAATTGAGCAATTAGAAGCTAATGATCTCTCAAGACAACAAGAACAAATAAAACAAAGTCAAAAGACTGAAAAAATAGAAGGAAACATGAAATATCTCAATGAGAGAGTGACAGACCAAGAAAACCAGTCTAGAAGAGACAATTTGAGAATAATTGGTCTTCCAGAAAAACCAGAAATTAATAGCAACCTGGACTCCATACTAACAGAAATTATTCAGCAAAATTGCCCTGAAGTCCTACAACAAGAGGGCAATATAGACCTTGAAAGGATCCATAGAACACCCGTGACATTTGATCCAGATAAGAAAATGCCCAGAAATATAATTGCCAAATTCAAGAGTTTCCAAGCAAAAGAAAAAATATGGAGGGGACCCTAGCAGTACCAGATCATTGACTGTACTATAAAGAAGTGGTCATTGAAACAGTATGGTACTGGCTAAGAGACAGAAGGAAGGATCATTGGAATAGACTTGGAGTAAATGACCTCAGCAAGATAGTGTATGATACAAAGAACCCAGCTTTGGGGACAAAAATCCACCATTTGACAAAAACTGCTGGGAAAATTAAGAAAACAGTATGGGAGAGATTAGGTTTAGATTAACACCTCACACCCTACACCATGATAAATTTAGAATGGGTGAATGACTTGAATATAAAGAAGGAAACTTAAAGTAAATTAGGTAAACATAAATAGTTTACCTGTCAGATCTATGGGAAAGATTTTAAAACCAAGCAAGAGTTAGAAAAAATTACAAAATGTAAAATAAATAATTTTGATTACATTAAATTAAAAAGGTTTTATACAAACAAAACCAATATAATTAAAATTAGAAGGGAAGTAACAAATTAGGAAAAAATCTTTATAACAAAAATTTCTGACGAAGTTCTAATTATTCAAATTTACAAGGAGCTAAATCAACTGTACAAAAAGACAAGCCATCCCCTAATCGATAAATGGGCAAGGGACATGAATAGGCAGTTTTCAGATAAAGAAATCAAACTATTAATAAGCAAATGAAAAACTGTTCTAAGTCTCTTATAATTAGAGAAATGCAAATCAAAACAACTCTGAGGTACAACCTCACATCTAGCAGATTGGCTAATATGAAATCAAAGGAAAGTAATAAATGTTGGAGGGTGTGTGACAAAATTGGGACATTATTGCATTATTGGTGCAGTTGTGAATTGATCCAACCATTCTGTATGGCAATTTGGAGCTATGCCCAAATGATTTTAAAAGACTGCCTGCCCTTTGATCCAGCCATACCACTGCTGGGTTTGTACCACAAAAAAGACAATAGGGGAAAATATGTGTACAAAAGTATTTGTAGCTGTGTTCTTGTGGTCACAAAAAATTGAAAAATGAGGGAATTCCCGTCGATTGGGAAATGGCTGAACAAGTTGTGGTATATGTTGGTGATTGGATATTATTGTGCTAAAAGCAATAATACACTGGTGGAATTCCATGTGAACTGGAACAACCTCCAGGAATTGGTGCAGAGTGAAAAGAGCAGAACTAAAAGAATGTTTCTACATAGAGACTGATACACTTTAGCACAATCCAACATAATGGACTTCTCTACTAGTAGCAATGCAATGATTCAGGACATTTCTGTGGGACTTAGGAGGAAAAATGGTATCCACACCCAGAGAAAGAACTATGGGAGTAGAAATACAGAAGAAAAACAAGTGCCAGATTACATCCTTTGATGGGGATATCACTGGAGATGTAGATTATAAATGATCACTCTATTGCAAATATTAATAATATGTAAATGGGTCTTGATCAATGATACATGTAAAACCCTGTGGAATTGCTTGTTGGCTGTAGGAGGGGTGGGAGGGGAAAAGGAAAGAACATGAATTATGGAACCATGGGAAAATATTCTTAATTAATTAATTAAACTTAAAATAAAAGAAAAAAAGGATGCCTGGCCTTCAAGGGAGGACCTAACCTTTATTAAAAAAAATCCCAATTGGAAGAAGGATCTCCAAAGTAATAAAATGCTTCCAAAGGGAGAAAATGGTGTTTTTGTCAAGAAAAAAACCCACCTCAAAGACTTTGTCTAAACCAAATTTGTGTAATCTCACTCAGTTGTGTGTGTGTGTCTGTGTTTATGTGTGTATGCTTTGAACTGAGAAGCATATGTATATGCTTCTCAGTTCAAAGCTCAGTTTCTCAGGCTACTGGGAGTCTGTAAACTATAGATTTATGTGAAATGTACATTAACTATAAATTCCATTTCACTTAGAGATTTACATTCAGTATTTTATTATAGTATATATACATATATGTATGAATACATATATATAATTTATAATTCTGCTGTATTGAAATTTTATCATACTATTTCATTAATCAGCCATCCTTGGATTTGCTTAGTAAGATTAATAACCCCAAGACCTAAACAAATAGACATTGATTTAGTTTTGTGATCCCTCCCCCAGCTCCATCTTACCTGATAGATCAAATATAAATATCTTATTTTGGCATTTAAAGCCCTTTATAAGCTTTAAACCCCTTCAAAAAGCATTTACCAAAACTTCCCTATGAATTTGCTCTTCAGGAGTCATTGAGACAATTGAATAATGTTGATTTCAAAAGATCTTAGTTCCAAAAGATTGGAAATAGGTATACTGTAAATATAGATGAGGCCAAATCTGGGAAATCAAGCTTTCGGTTTATGACCTAGCAAAGCTATTCTGAAAGGTGTCATAAAACTAAAGAGTAAATCCATAGGACATCAAAACAAGTAGCTACTTCAGTGGTGAAACAAATTAGCTATGGTATAGTAGAAACAACACAATGCCCTCTAGAATCAGTCCTTTTACAATATTATTTTATTTTCACACCCACTTTGTGATCAATGTGTAAAATAGTATTAATAATGAGCCCAGTTAAGTGTTCCTAAATGTATGATCTTCCTCTTGAATGACTTAGGAGGACAAGTAGAGAAATTAGGCTCCATTTTCCAGAAATTATTAAGAAGCAGGAAGATATTTTAATGATCTTTTTTCATTGTAGTCCACTACTCCAACTGTGTTGAAATTATTGCCCGTATTGGAGGAAAAAAATTTGGGAGACTGTCTGCAAGTATCTACACAGGTGATTTGAGGTTCCTCTGGCAGTGCTAAGATTTCATTACTTGAATGAGTGCTCTAATGTCTTTTCCCTACCCTAAAAAATCTCTACCTAACAAAACTATTTTTAAAAACACAAACACTATAAGAGTGAAAAAGAGGCAGAGCCAAGTTGGCAGATTAGAGGCAACCCAGCAGAAATTTTCCAACATTCCCCTCCAAACAACTTCATAGTAATTCTTCAAATCAAATTTTGAAATGATAGAACCAACAAAAGGTCAGGGGGAAAATTTTGGAACCTAAGCAGTCTGAAAAAGTCTACCAGAGTCATTTTGGACAAGAGTGAAGAAGTCTACATAGAATTCAGGCATACAAGGCTAGCAACAGAGGCTGCATCAATAATAGTAGCAGCTTCAGGAGCTTTCAGCCCAGAAACAGTAAGCAAATTGCACAACTTGTCACAAAGAGGTTTAGGCAACCCTTTACTGGCACTATATAGCAATATTATTGCACATACACTGTTCTGGTTGCAGTTTCAAGGTAGAGTAAAGTGCTAAGGGTTTGCCGCAAGGGAATAGGGCCCTGGTCTCAGTTCAAAGGCAAATAGACTACTTGCCCTTGTAGCTTCAGGGTACCATGTGGGAAGCCAATAAGAGAAATAGTCTCATATAGATAAAAATCTGAGATTCCTCTTTTGACCCCTTTTGTGATCCTTGTGATTTCTTGTTGAAAAGTATTGTGGCCTTATTGAAAAGCTTTAAGTTCCTAGCAAACAAGTATTTAAGAAGTTAACATTCTTCCCCTTTGGTCAGAAATACAATCAAGGCTGAAACCTTAGTTTAGCTGGGGCATTTGCCCCTGAGAAAAGTATTCTCAGACTTGGCTTGGTGATAACAAGTATAACTGAAAGTCCAGCCTGGTTCTTATCTTCACCTTGAAGCTTCTAAGCTTCTAAGCCTGTTGGGTTGTCTATGTTAAAAAATACAGCTCTGTGTAATTGTGGGAAACTATCCTTGTGCTTTTGGGTGAAAGGAAGTTTGAATTTCTTATATAATAAACTTGTGACTCAATGGCACTTGGAAGAAGCAGCTATGAGTTAACAGTCAAGATTATCTCCTGTGTCCTATCTGCCCAGTCATTTCCCCTAGAGACAGGGTCAGTGCCACCTGTATGGGCAGAGCAATGAACTACAGCTAGGGCTCCTGGTAGCTGGAGAGCAGAAGGAACAGTTTTCAACTGGTTTACTCACCAGTACTGACCTTGAAGCTCCAGTGTCCAGTAAACAATTGTAATATGAATTTCCCACTTTTAGGGTTATATGAGGTTCCTTACTATTTGGGGTGGAATGTATGGGGATGATTGGCATCAAAACATCAGGGTCTGGAAAATCAAAGTTTCCCCTTTTTGATTCCAAGGCCCTTGCCCCACCATCGCACCATCATAAAGATGCTTGGGCTTCTTGGGTCCCCCCTGAGGGGCATTAGCACCCTGAGTAGTTTGGGGGCAAGCTCCACTTAAGATATACTGTTGCAGGGTCTTTTGGTATGAGTTGTCATCTTCCCGATTTTTATTCCTAGCATTTTTATCACTCCTAGAGTTGTGATCCCTAGAATCATTATTATGATTATTATTCCTATCCTTATTTTCATAGTTATCTTTCAACTGGGTATTATTTCTGTTTACTCTTAACCAAGTCCTATAGTTCATCATTACATGGCCTTTTTTCCCACAGAAGTTGCAGGTAAGGGATTGGTAGTTAGATTCTCAGAGAGGGGCTATAGTCTGTCCTTTATTTTTTAGTTTTTCTCTTAGCATTTTATTCTCTATTCTTAAAACATCTATTGAGTCACTGTCTTCCTCATGTCTTTGTGCATGGCTCTTAAAAGCATAAGATGCTACTTTCCTCAATTCCTCCAAATTCATAGATTCCCATTTGGGCAGTTAGCTTTAAAATAGTCTTTGACTACTTTGCAAGAATTATTTCCTTATCAACTAAGCTGTCTTTATCGGATTATCTGGGGATGATAAATAGATCTAGAGAGTACTGGAGCCTCTTCATGGGTAAAGACCAAACAGAGTCTGGGAAAGCTGTGTCCATACCTCCCCCAGAATTACGTCACCTTTCAAGGACCAAAAATTTGCGGATGTCTAGAACTAGTTCTGAAAATAGCAGAATAAGAAAATCCTGAAGCTTGGGACAATGCATCTTCACTCCCAGGTGAAACTGGGAGCCAAAACTTTAACATAAACATCAAAAGTCACAAAATAAACTGAATAAATGAGAAAACAAACAAACAACAAAAAAGCATTTGATATTAAAAAGCTACTTTCATGGCAGAAGCTATAAACTTAGAAAGAGTTAATGATGTTAAAACAACTACAAATAAAATGTCAAAGGAAAATGATAGTTGGATCCAAGCATGACAAAATTTCCTTGAAGAGCTAAGAAAGATAGGATATTGATAAAGAAAAAAACTGAGAAAAGAAATGAGAGAGAAGTAAGAAAATTATGTGTAAAAAAACTAATATTATGCGGTAAATCATGCACAAAAAATACCAAATAAAATATTTCTATAAAAATTAGAATTCGGCAAGAGGAAGTTAATGAATCCATGAAACATCAAGGCACAATAAAACAAACCCAAAAGAATGAAAAATAAAATGTGAAATATTTCATAGGAAAAATTATCTAGAAAATAGATCATGGGGAGATAACTTAAGAATTACTAAACTTTGACAAACATAAATATTTAAGTCTCTGGTTTAAGAATTCCCTATTTGTTAAAAATTGTTGGGAAAGGGGGCAGCTGGGTAGCTCAGTGGATTGAGAGCCAGGCCTAGAGACGGGAGTTCCTAGGTTCAACTCCGGCCTCAGACACTTCCCAGCTGTGTGACCCTGGGCAAGTCACTTGACCCTCATTGCCTACCCTTACCAATCTTCCACCTATAAGTCAATACACAGAAGTTAAGGGTTTAAAATTTAAAAAAATTGTTGGGAAAGTTGGAAAGCACTAAGGCAGGAATGAGATATAGCCCAATATCTCATGCCATCTATTACTAAAGGTAAAAATAGATGCATGGAAAACATAAATGGAGATATCATAAGTAAATTAGAATATTATGGGCCATATTATCTATCAGATTTGTGGAAAGGAGAAGAATTAATAAATAAAGAAGAGCTCAAGAGCATTGTTACATGTAAAATAGATAATTTTGATTTTATTAAATTTAAAATGTTTTGTACAAATAAACCAACATAACCCATGAATAGAAGGAAAGGAGAAAATTTATGAAAATGTTATAGACTTTTCTCAAATAAAAGTCTCAACTCAAATATGAAAACTAAAATTTATAAGACATTTCCCAATTGATAAATGGTCAAAGGACATGAACTGGCAATTTTTGGATGAAGAAATCGAAGTCATAGCCATCTGGGGGAAAAAGCTCTAAATAGTTACTGACTAGAGAAATGAAAATTAAAAAAAACTTTTAAGATATCTCATACCTAATAAATTGTGTAAAATAATAAGAGAGGAAAATGAAAAATTTTGGAGGGGATATAGAAAAAATGGTACAATAATACAACAGAATACAAACAATTAACTATTAAAACTTGTTTGTTTTGTCAAAGTTGTCATACTTCATGCACTATTATTTATGCTAAAATATATAATATATATGTGACATTACCAGGAATTTCTTCCTACTGATGGCCTCATGGATATAACTTATCTGTATGCATATCTTTTTGTCTACATCTTGAGGCATTAATGCAGTAAGTCACTAGGGTGTTACAACTGGTATTGTCTTAGGTACCAATCCAGTCTGAGAGGACTAGTCTATAAGCAATTTTGCTTCTTCACCAGAAGACTATATCAGAGTCAATAGAACCTTATGAATTTGTATGGAAGAAGAAACTGCATCTATGAGGACATCAATGGAAAGAAATTCTTGGTACTTTCACACATATATGTTTTACCATAAATAATAGCACATGATAAAATGTAAACTGTATTTCTGTATCAGAAAATGATAGATGTAACTCCATTATGTGGTCAACTAAAAGGTGTTTACAAAACAGAAAGCATAGAGAGTCAATTATGTTGGAATTATCTTCAAAAAATATGGAGTAAGAAAGAAAGCTGCACTTGGAGAAGCCAGAAGAAAGAATAAGACGGTACAATTTTATCATATAAAAAGGCATTCAGAGAAGATCTTTTACAGAGGGGGATGTGGGGGTGGTGGTGATAAGCAATTCGTGAACCCCACTCACTGAAATTGGTTCAAAAATGGAAATATATATATACATATATATACACACATGTATTATACATACATACATTCAGTTATGTATAGACATGTAAACTAACCACTAGGGGCATTTGCAGAGAAGAATATAAGGAAAAGGAGGCAGGAATGATGAATTGAAGGACAGACTAAGGCAGTGGTTATTAGCAAAATAGACTTTTTAGGAGGTAAAGAATAAAGTGAGAAAAAGAAAATGAGATAAGGGAGAAAAATACAGAAATCGTGAATGTGAAGATGAATGGTATGAGTTTAACATAAAATGAAAGCAGACAATAAAATAGATTAGAATTCAAAATCAAATATTACATTGTTGTTTGTTTTACAAGAGACATACTTGAAATAGAAAGACATACACGAAGCAAAAATAAAAGGATAGGAAATAATCTAATGTGCTAAAAAAAAGGCAGAAGTATCCATCATGATTTTAGACAAATCAAAAATAAAAATAGACCTAACAAAAAGTAATGATCATGGAAAATACATTTTTCTAAAAGGTACCATAAAAAATGGCATAATATCAGACATATTTACAACACATTTCTCTGATAAAATCTTTTTCAATCAAATATATGCCAAATATTGAATGGAATCAAATTATAAAAATGAGTCATTTCCCAACTGATAAATGATCAAATGACAAAAATGGACAATTTTCTGAAGAAGAAATGAAAGCTATCTATAGTCATATAAAAATGCTCTAAATCACTATTGATTAGAAATGAGCATATTAAAATGACTCTAAGGTACAACATCCCATGTATCAGAAATGACAAATGGTGGAGGCAAAGAGGGAAAAAAATAAGTTAACCAATAAACTACTGGTCAATTAGTGAACTGATCTAATTATTCTGGAAAACAATTTGTAATTAGAACCAAAGAAGTATAAAATTATGCATACTCTGACAAAACAATGCCAATTTTATTTTTGAATCCCAAAGAGATCAAAGAAAAAGTAAAAAGAATCTATTTGTACAAAAATTTTTAAAGCAAATTTTTTATGGTGACAAAGAATTAGAAATCATGGGGATACTTATCAATTGGGGAACTGCTGAACAAATGGTAATATATGTTTTTGATGGAGTATTAATGTGCTGTGGGAAATCTTATGGGGAAAAAGAGGGGAGTTAACTTAAATATTATATGTGGGTTCAGAAGGGTGAGTAGGAGACAGAAATGGACAATAGGTGGGACCGAACAAGTTAGAGAAACTGGGTTTAGCTGTTAAGGGAAATGACTCTTGACAAGAGTGACAGTTAGGCCCTAACTGTCCTGCCCCACCTAGACAAGGGGTCTTTGAAAACCAGCAAGCAAATGACAAGAGGGCTTGTAAACAAATTTAATTAAGGGAACTATGGTCTAAAGGATGGGAATAGGGGTTTCTATACTTCCAGACTATGGGAAAACCACAGGGTCAGGGGAAGAACTTATCTACACTGAACTGAGACCTAAAGTAAGACAGGACCCAGAGAATAGAAGGACTTAAGTGGGTATCCTAACAGCAGAGTCCTGACACACTCCAGCAATGTTGCAGCTCTTCCAGGACCACCAGCTGCACTCCTTCAGGTGGGTAGATCTGGGAGCTCACCCAGCCCAAGTTAACCTGTAACTCAGGTTGGGATTAATAGTCTCTACCAAAAATCTCCCAAAAGTAGATGATGGTCTTCCTTCTGGATATCAGGAAATCTGGGTGCAAACTCTACTTCCTCTGAGGTCTCCCAGGATGAGTTACAACTTGTCCCAACCACCATGGAGTCAATCCCAGAGAGAGAGAGAGGCCACACTTCCTGCTTCCCCATTCCATTTAGAATTCTCCAGCCCTGCCTGCTAGGCCTCCTAAATAATAATTTAGTAAACTTCCTCACAATAGAAATGACTAGGGTGGTTTCAGAAAAAAAAATCATGCTAAGACCTCTATGAATTGATGCAAAGTAAAGTGAGAAAAATTGGGAGCTAATTGTACACAGTAACAATATGATGATGAACTGCGAAACTATTCTGATCAATATAATGATCTGAGACAATTCCAGAGAGCTCACACGCAAAAAAAATCCATCTATCCAGAGAGTGAAATGATGCCCTCTCAGGGCAAAATGAAGTATGTTCTCATTTTCTTGTTTTTTATTTTTTAAAATATGGAAATATGTTTTTCATAGTTTTACATATATACATAATGAATTGCTTCCCTTCCAGTATAAGAGGATGTGGGAGAGAGAGAGAAAATTTGGAGCTCAAAATTAAAAATTAAAAAAATTAAAAACAAAATAGAAAATATATTTTCAAAAGACACAGACACAGTTAGACTATAATCTCTTTGAAAGCAAATTCTTTAGCTTATGTTAGAAAGGAAATGACAGAGAGAAAAATGATTTTGCAAATGTTGATCTGGCCACATGCTAGGAGCCTGATGACCAGATATTCTAGATTCCGGAGGGAGGATTTGAAGGGGGTATGGACCAACTGAAGGGGCTTTTGGCTTCCTGGTCCCTGGAGCCAAGCAGAGAGGAGGTAGCAGAACTCTGCTGATACTGCTGTTATCAAGTCTACAGTGAGGTTGAAGGGAAACCATTGGACTTTCTGGGAAAGACCTTTCCTCACTAGAAGAGAGACATCGAAGGAGATATTTATAATATCAAGCCTGCTCTAATTAAGAATCAGTGTTGGTGTGAGGGCTTGAAGCTAAGCTCAGGCCTGGCCCAGCTGGGTTGAACTCAGTCATAGAGAGTTCATTCCTTGGTCATCTTAAAGAACTATTACATCTTGTGAGACCAACAAGGAGGATTAATTAGAGTCAGGTAGAGACAGAGAGGGCTTGGAGAAGTTAGCCAGAGACAGGAAAGGGCTTTAGGGAGCTTAAAGAAAAACAAAGGCTTTTCCATGCAGGAAACTTAGAGGGAGTGGCAAGTGAGACTTTTTAGAGTTAGGGAAACCTTGTTCTTTAATCCTCCCTTCCTAATCCTTTCATTTTATTATTAATAAACTGTTTACCTTCATGCCAATACTGCCTGGAGGCCTGATAGCACACTAGTCCCAGTAGGTAAAGCCATTGGCCTTATTTCATTGAGGGACACTGAGGGATCCAATATACCTCAGTGTATTATTTCACTTATACAATTACAAAAACATAGGGTCAAGTTAGAAATATCATTGATGGGAATAATACTCTAATACCTTAACCCACAGAAGTTATTTTTTTCCTTAACATGTGCCAAAATTGACTTAGAGAATTAATTGGTTCAGGTCATTGATATACTTTCCTGAGGTCCCAAACACAGGAAAAAGGTAAGGCACAAACAGTCACTTGATTTCTCTCTTACTCAGGCACCTTGACCTAGAGCCAAGCTGACAAACCTATGGCACATATGCTGGAGTGTGCCAGGGGGGCTGCTCCCTTCCCCCTCTCCACACACACCTTAGGACATTTCTTACATCACTGGTCCCTCTGCCCAGCAGCACAATAGGAGTGTCTCCTTCTTCCACAGTCTCAGATAAGGCAGAGGGTTCACATACTGCATGAGAATTGCAGTTTGGACACTTGGTCTCTAAAAGGTTTGCCATCACTGACCAAGAGTATTTAAAATACTCCCTATTGTCATACTGCTCTGTGTCCACCACAGAATCTTGTACTATGTTATCCTTTTATTGATAAAAAACACCATTTATGACTTTTGGAAAGAAAATGCAGATATCTTGAGATGTAAGTTAGCTAGTAAACATAGAATAAATATTAACATATAGTTTAAAGTAGTTTAAAGTAGTAGAGAGATACACACTTCCATCCTCTGATGCAACCTGGACCATTTGTGAGAAAGTATAAGGAAAAATTCGTAAGACCTCTGCTAGTAGAAGAGTAAAATATAAAGGTATGACACATAATGCATTACTAGAATAGACTCTCTACTCTTGTTCCTTCCAGCCTCCATTTTCTAAACTCTTATTCACTTCTTTATCCCTTGGAAACAAACTTCTGACATCATCACTCAAATGAAACTATTTTTTGCAAGGTTAGCAGAGGTAATGCTAAATTCAGTGGTCTTTTCTTAGTTCTCATTCCTACAAAACTCCTCCTGGAGACTCTTCTTTGTGACACTGATTTATTTCTCTTAGTTCTCCCAATTAAATACTACTTTTTAGTGGTATATAGAGAAATATTCTTTTATAAAAAACTAGTTCATCTTTCTCATATCTGCTAAATGTAGATATAGATATATATATATATATCATACCTTAATTCTAAGCATTTTTCTCTTCCCTCCTCTCTCTCTTCCCCCCACATATACATACATATGCATAGCTGTTTATAGATATATACATATCAGTATATATCATATACATGTATATATGCTTATGTGTCCATATATGTGTTTATATATGTACATCTATATTGTACATCTATATGCACATACATTCTCTCCTTTAGTGATTTTATCAATTTCCATTATTTATCTCTATGTAGATAATCCCAAATCTATATATTTAGACTTAAAATTTTTGCTGATGTTTAATACAAAATAATCAATGACCTACTGAATTTCTCAGACTTGGAGGTGGCTCAGTGAATAGAGTACCAGGCCTGGAGTCGGGAAGACCTTGGATCATTTCTGACTTCAGACATTTCCTAGCTGTGTGACCTTGGGCAAGTCACAACCCCATTTGCTTGGCCCTGGCCCTTTTGTCCTGGAATTTTTACTAGAACAGACTTTGAAGTAGGGAATATGACATAGAATATTAAAATTAGAAGGTGTAACAAAGTAATTTAGGAAATAGAATAGAAATTTATCATGAATAAGAAATACCTAGGGATAGGAGCTTGGCTGTCAGCTTTGAACATTCTGATTTAGAATGCAGCTGGGAGAGTGTAAAACTGTCATTTTGCTGGTGTGAGAGGGGTTTGGAGCAAAGGTCCAGCCAACAGAGACCCCATAAGCTTGGGATCTTTGGCATTGTAGAAACTTGAAGACAACATCTCTCAAGACAACCCTTAGTAGTGGATAGTGTCTGTTTTCTGGTAGACAGCTTGCAGGCATTTTTCCCTACCTGGTATCTCTTGGATTATTGCCTGTGCAAGGAGTTGGTTCCTGGTATCCTGAAGCCATCAAAGAAGCAACTTGGACCATTTGTGAGAAATCCCAATAGCCAGCTCTTTCCCTCCAGTCTTCAATCAAGGCTGTCAGCCAGACTGAAGTTGGATTGACAGAGAAACTCTCTCCTAGGACTCCATTTCCTGTCAGTTAGCTAACCCTAGTTATAGAAATACCTCTCCCACTCTCCTTCCCCTCTCTTATACATTAAAACGATTTTGTTTTCCTTCCATTTTGTTTCCTCTCACCTCAAAGAATCCATAATATGTGAGCAGTTAATTTTTGAGTTAATTAATTCCTGGTTGAGGACTGAGACCAGTAATCCCAACTGTCATTCCTTTAGAGAAGGGTTATCAGATTTACTCAGCCCCTGATACCCTATCCTTCTTTGTGAGTTTAATCTGTGAGTGTCAGTTGCCCAAATGCCTACTGGTTTCTCTTTGTATTTATATATTCTTTTAAAAAAGGACCTAAGAAAAATGTCATCCCGGCCAGCTTCCCACCCAGGATTTTTTGAGCATCTATTGCACAATAAGATACTACAGAATGAGTGGAACCAGAAACCCCTGAAGGCAACAAGTCCTACCCTTATCTAAAGAGATAAATCCTTTTTGCCTATAGGATAAAATACAGATTATTCTCTTAGACAAAAACTCCTCACCAGCTGGTTTGGATTTTCCCTGACAACTCCTCACATATTCTGTGCTTGAGCCAACTTGGTCTCATTGCTGTCTTCCCTCCTTCAAATGGCTCTCTCTTCTCAATATGTCCCTCACTCAATATGTCTAAAACAGAACTTATTATATTTTACCCAAACTCATCCAGTCTCTGCATCACTACTTCTATTAGTGGAATCACCATCCTTTCAGTTACACTAGTTCACAACCTTGATGTCATTTTGGACTCTTCCCTCTACCCTAACTCCTCTCTCCATTTAGTTGCCTTAGACTAACTCTAGAGTTACAATATATCACTAATATGATCACACAGGATTTACTATACTTCAAGACTTCATCACTCCTTGTTTGGCCTATTGATATATCTTCTTTAGTAGAAGGTCTCCATATTTTATTGTTTCTTCACATAACAGGCCATTATCCAAATATCATTCCCTAAACTTATTAAAGAATAATTTAATTAGATTTTAATATAGGGAATTTTTAGGAATGCTTGCAAAATTGGCCCCACCACATATAGTCAGTGAGCATGTCAGTCAATAAACATGCATTAAGTGCCTATTATATGGCATATCTATGTTAAGTCCTGAGGATGAAAATAGAAGAAAGAAAGGTTGTACCACCTCTCAAGAGACTTACAATCTAATGATAGAAAGCAACAAATAAAAGAAAACTATAAAAGGTAAAGGGAGAAAAGGTATAATGAAGAAGTCAAAAGGAGTATTGCTGATGGGAAATGAAGAATTGGCTATTTTGGACATCTTTCCTCAAATAGAAGATTTGAGAGGAGCTCTTGATTTCAACCCCCATTCAGAGTTCTCCCAGAAGCTGAAGCTCCTGATTGAGCGTAAGTACCAAGGCTGATATTATCTTGCAGTATAATGAAGTTCCTTGGAGCTAATACAAGAAGTTCATCAGAGTACAATCAGGTGTGTAATGAATGTCCTTCTTAAAAGGAGGTTTGAGAAGAACAGAGAATAAAGATTGTTACATACACACACACTCAAAAATGTTCAATGGTTCCCTTTTACTATTAGGATGAAATAAAAAATCCTTAATCTGACCTTTAAAATCCTATATAGTTCAAATGCTCTATACCAATGATGGTAACCCTATGGCATGGGTGCCAAAGATGGCACCCAGAGAGCTATCTGTGGGCACTTGACCACCTTCCCTCTCCACCTCCCCACCCCCAGAGTTTGTTACTAGAAAAGAAGAAGGACTTGGGTCAAGATGCTCCCCTACCCCTTTCCACTGTGCCTGATGATAATTTTTCACATTCCCTCTCCCACTGCCCAATGAGAGATCACAGGGGGTAACGTTGGCAGCTCACAGGCAGCAGAGGTGGAGGGGAGCAGAGCACTCAAACCACTCCCCTCCCCCTCTCTACACTTGCTGAAGACATTCCTCTATTCACCCACCCCTTTGTCCAGCAGCCCAATGTGAGCACCTTCTTCCTCCCCTATGTAGGGTAAGGGTCGGGCAGGATGTACCCAGCATGGGGTAGGGGAACGGCACATGGTCTCTGAGGATGGAGGGAACAGCATTTGGTCTGGGAGGTGGTGTGGGGTCAGGGCCCTGCACTGCATCTATCTCTAAAAGGTCCATCATCACTGCTCTATTGTATTTTTTTTCTTCCATTCAAATACTCATTATTCCAGTCAAACTGGGCTTTTAGGTCTCCCCTAGACACATCATTCCATATCTGTTTCTTTGACTTTACACAGTTGATGCTCCAAATTTGGGATGCAGATTTCCCCCCTGTACATACTTTAATTTCCTTCAAAGCAAACATTAGGTGCTATATCCTTCATAAGACTTTTTTCAAATCCATCCATTTATTATCGTTTTTCCCTCCTAAAATATATCTTGTTTTAATTTCACTATACTTTGTAGAAAGTGTCCCAAAGGCCATAGTGAATTTTAAAACTTTCATCACTTAAGGTTTAATACCTTTAAACTGCACAGAGACTTTTGGGACACTGAATAAATTATAGTCAAATTAATGCAAAGTTTAATAGCTTAAAACTGTAATAAGTCTTTGAGTATTATCTCTATTTATGCATTCTTCACCTTCTTATCACATGTAAACTCCTTGATGATAGAATCTAATTCTAGTTTTTTTTTTAATGTACCTTTTTCCCAATTACCTAGGCAGATTCCTTGCACCTAATAGGTGCTTAATAAATGTTTGTTGATTGGATTTGGATTGCCTGTATCAAGAAAAGTAAAGTAGGCTTTCAATATCTGTTATTATTATTGTTGTTTTAATCTACATTAAAAATATATGATTCTGTCAATATGGAACAACAAAAAATGCCAGTAGAAAAAATATTTTTTTAATTATTTGCCCCTGAGGACCAAGTCACACAATAGTTTAGGAAAGTCATTTACATATTGTGCAACAAGTCTCAGGTAATATAACAGAGGGAGAAAGAGTCTCAGAAAAAAATAAATAAGATTGAAAAGACACACATAAGAACAACTTGGCCATCCAGCTGAGTTACATTATTACTATTCTCACCCCTATGCTTGAAGACAAAAGTAGAGTTTGAAAGAAAAATGTTATGATTGTAGCCTGTGGTACAAACAATGCATCACATGGGTGCATTTTCGTTTAAGTCTTATAAATCTTTTCTTGAAAAGCATCCCAGAGGAAGTAAAGAAGCTTTTAAGGGTTTGCTAAAGTTCTTATGCTAAATGCAAAATTGTTGAAATGTTGACAGCACCTTTTCTTTGTGTGGGAAGGAAGACTTCTGGGATTTTAAGAAACATATGGTTCAATAGCTGCAAATACACAAGAGGACTTTTGTAGAATTGTACTAGTAAGCTATGAACATTTTTGAAATAGATGACTTTCTGATTCATTTCAATTTCACATTTTTGACAGAAGTCAATGTTTTTCAGTAACATTCTCCATCAATTTGTCTTGAAGCAAGTTACTCCTAAAATCATGAGAGACAGAACATATATTGTATTTGGGACATCAAGTCAATGTCATCATGTCGGATACAAATTGGCTGTGTTATCAGATGTGGAATGGACAGATGAGTAGGAGAGGTTAGTTTTTCCCAGTCAGCAGGAGTCATGCATAGTTTAGAACAGAGAGGATGAAGTTTATGGTGTGGAGAGATATTACAAGGTTATTAACACTCTGGTACCCCCATGTCTGTCCTTTGCTGTTTAGGTAGTCTCTTTATGGGAAGAGGGGAGGAGTTTGCCACTTTAAAATGCACCAGGGTACATTGGCATTCCCTCTACCAACATGAATGGTAATCTTTCCATAACTTAGTGTCTTAGAAAATTACCTGAATTTCAGAGAGGTCACTTGCTTTTGGTCCACAGTTAATACATTTCAGTTATGAAGAAAGCATATATCTTATGAGAATACATATAGTTTTTATCCAGAATTTTATCATTACTGAGGAGAACTCATAGCCCTCATCAATGAAGATCATCAAAGTAAGTTACTGTCTTAGAGAGTTGCTTGAGGCACAAAACAGTTAAATGATTTTCCTATGTTCAAACAGCCAGTATGTATCAAAGGCAGGACTTGAATCCAGTATGGCATGCTGTTTCTCATAAATATACATATGTACAGACTGAAAGACAGACAAACAGATGTAAAACCTTACCAAACTTATCCACAATGCCAACCTGGATTACTTGATTTAAATTTAAAAGCTTAGATAAATTCTTTTACCTGGCAAAATTTTCCATTCTGTTTCATGCCATGTATGTGGCTTGTTCAATGAATAAGATACTTCAACTTTGTGGCTCAGTAGTTTTATTGAATTATAAGCATACTGTATATTGTAAAACTTCTTTGAAGTTATTCAAGAAGAATTCAAATAGAGCTGAACACAGAGAATTTTAGGAATGTCTGCCAAAATGGATATTCAGATCCTCTGCCATGCATTTTAAGCAGGTTGGTCTATGAATTTGCAGATGAAAGACTTTGCTCTGGGTCTTAGAAATAGAAATAGCAAAAAGAGAGAGAAATAAAGAGATGAGGGAAGAAAGAGACAGAGAGAAGGAAGAACAAGACAGAAAAGGAAAAAACTTGTGAGTTAATCTAATTTCCATTAGAAATAGAAGTTACAACTGAGTTGAAAAACTAGGTTCTATCAAATGTTCTATAGCAATCATTCTTTAATTTGCTCTAATAAAAGAATACTTATGATGTTTCCCCCCTAGAGAAAATGGTCTTTGATGGCAACTCATTTTTCACAGCTTGTTTGTACCCTTCTGATTTTGTGAAGGAAAACAAACTTTAAACTTTTTCATATAATATACTCTATATTGATTTGTTCATCTCTCTAGGAACTCAAAGTTAATGTACATAATGCATAAACAATGGGGAGTATTTAGAAGAGAGCTTCTAGAGGTGGTCTAACAAAACATCACAGAAAACAGAATAGTAATTCCTATGCACTCATTTAGATGGAGATGGAGATGTTGTGCTTAGCAAAAATGTCAAGTTAACGGTGCAATTACACAGAATACTAGCCTAATTACAGCCAGGCAAAATGCCCTCCATTTCTGATAGCAAAGGGTAAGATAACTGGACTTTTTTGAGCTTTTATTTGCCTATGAGGATTACTCTCAAATGATTCCTCATACAAAATTTTCCCTGAGAGACTGCTGTAAATGGCTTTGGTTTGGCATACTTCTCTATCAACCAAGTTTGAAAATTATCCCTTAGTGGAAATCCAAATGTGTGCAAAGCTTTGGGATGTGAAGTATTTTGAGCTTGTATATGTTTATAGGCTTTGCTAAAACAAAACCAGTCAAGGGAAAATGAAAACCTTCCCAGAAGAAAGAGATCTTGTCTGATGTATCAATCACTGGAAATGAATTTATTAAATACTTACTGTTTATGAAGCATTAGGAAAAATGTTAGTGAAATTTAGAAAAATTCAAAAGGTCAAAATAGTAAAAACAACTGCATTAGCATTTCCAGAGAGGGTTTCAAGTATTCCCTTACTTTATCTACAGCTTTGTCTAAATTGTAAGAAACTGAACCACATAGATTGGTAGCTATGTGCTCACTTCTTAAAATTTTGCAGATAGGAATTTGAGACATTTATTTATAGTCCATTCAGTATTTTGGCATTCTGACCATAAAAAGGTTGTTTCTTATGTCTAATCTAATTTCCTAATACTCCAAACTGAGTTTATTTTTTCTTATGAAATTTTCCTAAGACATACAAAATGTGTATAAGAACGATAGCAACAAATCAATATTAGTCCATTAATATTGGACTAAGAGCAATAATATACTCTGCTCCTCTTAAAATAAATGACAAGATGCAGTATTCTGATGCATTTGTGAGGTAATATCAATCATTCACTCAAAAGTGTGCACTAGATCTCAACAATTTTTAAGTCATTGATTAGTTTTTGTAATCAAGTCTTCAGAAGTTATTGGTTGAAAAAGACAAACCGGAAATTTATTAAATCCTCTGTGATATCTTTAAAAAAAACCTCAAAATGATTCATAATCTAGACATTTGGGCCTAACATTTGGGCACAAGTTACCTGGAAATATTTCAGCCAGGTTACCAGGATGGAATCACTGGTGATGAATAAGAAAAAGAGCCACAGAGAGCCTTGATTCTTGGCCTCAGCCACATTATCTGCATCAATCTCCTCCCCACCTTCAGGAAGATTAGAATCACTTCAAAAGATCTGGATAATTTTGCCTTCCCTCCCCTTCCCCCATTTGTACTTATAACATCCCTAAGTAGTCAATGGCACTGTTTGCATTGGAAGTCATCCACAAGGAACATTATTTCAATGTTCTTTAATTATTAAAATCCTACACTGTTAGGGAAATATCTTGAGGATTCAAAAAAAAAAAAAAAAGGACTTCTATGAGTCTGTGATTTATTACTTTTTGCTTCATATACGTCAAATTTGAGCCTAGTGTTCTCTGAACTCTGCATTCAATTGTGTGTGATTGTGACAGACTCTTTTGGGGAATTGTTTTATATCATAATAACAAATGTTCATTCATGAAAGCTAGCTAAAATCAATAGTGGAAGCATACTAATGGGGAATTGTGAGTGATAGAATTATAAAGATACACCCAAGTACTCAGAGATATTCCTGGATTCTGAGGGGATAAGTGGAAGCTGAGATCTTATGTAACTTACCCTAGGTTACTTAGCAAGTGGAAAAATAAGTATTTAATCCACCGTGTTCTTATTTTAAAGACATTATTCCTCCCATTACTCTACTCCTTGCAAAATAGCTAGAAGGAAATTATTTGGACCTTCCTAGGTTGAGCTTTTACTCTGTAGTTTTTATATATATGTATCTGTATATACATATATAATGCATATACACATGTATACGTGGTTTTTACATATATTACACAAATGCATTTATATATACATGTATCTATACATTCATATTATATGTATTCACATATAATTTGTTTATTTTAAGTAAACATTATATATTATATAGATTTCAAAAATTGTGTTTATTTTACAATATTAAATATATATGTATATATATTTGCATTTAAAGCATTATTCTAAAGATAATACTTCCTAAATTACTTATTCAACTTAGTATCAATAAAACTACCAAAGGATCATTTTATACAGTTAGAGAAAATAATCTGAAAATTCATCTTGAAGAACCCTAGGTTACTCATTAAGAATATCAAAATAATCAATGGGGAAAAATTGAAGGAAGGAGCACCACAAGTTACAAGATTTCAAACTATACTACAAATTAGTTATTATTGAAATAATCTGGTACTAGATAAGTAATAGAGTGGTTAATCCGTGGAATAGATTAATTATGTTATCAGCCATAATAATCTAGTATTTTATAAGTCCACAAAACAAGCTTTTGGGTCAAGAATTCAATATTTAACAAAAATTTCTCGGAAGCAATCTTGTAGAAACTAGATTTAAAACCACATCTAATAATACATACCAAGATAAGGTCAAAACCTATACATGATTGCACTTAAAGTGTAATTAACATCAGCAAATACAGGAAGCATAGGGAAAAATCATCTATATGATCTAAGACTAAGAGAAGAATTACTGTTCAAACAAAAAATAGAGAGGATCATTAAGGGTAAAATGGAAACTTTTGATTACTTGAAATTAAAAAAAAATTTTCACACAAACCAAAATAAAGCAGCCAAAATTAGAAAGAAAACAGGAAGCTGGTAGCAGATTTTTAAAGCAAGTTTCTCTGATAAAGATGTTGTTTTTCAAATATATAGAGAACTGTGACATTTTTAAAATAAGTCATTCTCGCAATTAAAAATTGAAAAGATATGAACAGGCAGTTTTCAAAAGAAGAAATCAATGGTATCAATTTTCATAAAAAATTCTCTAAATGACTAATAATTACAGAAGTACAAATTAAGACAAACTCTGAGATACAATTTCACACCTATTACACTGACCTACATACCAAAATAGGGAAATGAAAAGTTCGGGAGATGATGTGAACAAAACAATAATACTGATGTGAACTGTATTGTTCATAATATAGTTTTGTGAACTGGTCCAAACATTCAGGACAATAATTTGGAACTTTGAACCAACAATAATCCTCGTACTAGCACTGAATTCCAAAGAGGATTTGGAACTGATTTTAAAAATGTATTAAATAAATACATGGATAAATGAAATTAAAAATAAATAAAAATAAAAACATTATATTTAGAGGATAAAACAAACATTTTACTAGTCTGCTCAAGAACTCTAACATACACACACACACACACACACACACACACACACACACACACACACACAAAATCTCCTATTTCAGGCAGGTAGATGTCTCAATGGATTAAAAGCCAGGGCTAGAGATAATAGGTCCTGGGTTCAAATCTGGACTCCAACATTTTCTAGCCTTGTGATCCCTAGACTAATCACAACTCCAATTCCCCAGCCCTTCCTGATGTTCTGACTGGGAATCAACATGCACTATTGATTCTAAGATAGAAGGTAAGACTTTTGAAAACAACAAGAATAAAAACAAAAAAATTCCTGTCACATTGATTAATACAATGATACACAACAATTCCAAAAAGCATGATAAAAAATAAAATACTTGTATTTCCCAAAATAACTAATTAACTCTGAGTATAGATTGAAACATTTTTTTCACTTTCTTTTTTTGTTTGGTTTTCAATGTGGCTAACATAGAAATATGTTTTGCATGACTTCACATTTATAGGAAGTATTATGTTGTTTGTCTTCTCAGTAGGAGAGGGAAGAACTAGAGGGGAGAGAATGTGAAACTTCAAATTAAAAAAAAGTTTAAAGGCCAAAAAATAAATAACTCCTGCCATAGAAGATGTCAGAAAGATGCAACAGGTATTTTCAATAGTAGTCAAACAGAAATAAAAATATGTTTGATTTTGAAAAGTAAATTACATCTCTTGTACTTACTGTTTATCGCATTGAGAACTAGATTTCATTTCTCCTGTTTACTGTTTTCCATTCAATATATAGTATCATAATATATAAGCAAAGAAATTATAAAATAAAATTGGTTCATTTTATCAAGTTTCTAATTCAGAATATCTATAATAAATCCAATAATTAATTCAAATCACTCCATGAGTAAGTATGTATTAAGTACTTACTACATTCCAGGAATTGTGTGAAGTAAAAGAGTTACATGAAAGGCAAAAGAAAATCCCTACTCAAGGAACTTACAGGCTAATGAGGAAGATAACATAAAAATAACTGTACAAACAAGATACACATATATGTATATATATGTGTGTGTACATATATATACATACATATATATATATATATAAGATAAAGTGGAAATAATCTTCATTAGAGAAATTGGGAATCAGAGATGAGAAAGGAGAGAATTCTAGGATTAGGAAAATGTCAATAAAAGGCCTAGGGTTGGGAGATAGATTATTTTGTTCAAGGAACAGCAAGTGTCATTGGATTGCAAAGTATACATAAGAGAATAAGGTACAAGAATACTGGGAAAGGAGAAAGGATGGAGTTTGCAAAAGGTTTTGAATGCCAATGAGGATTTTTGTATTTGATCCTAAATATGTTAGCCAACACCTGATGTTTACTGAATAGGAGTGTGACATGGATACTTTAGATATGAGATTTAGAAAGAAAGATTAATTTGACAGGTGAGTAGAGGATGGTTTGGAGTGGGAAGAGATTTTTGACAGGATAAACAGAAGAGTAATTGCAATAATCCAAGTATGAAGTGATAAGGGCTTGGACCTGAGAGGTGGCCATATCAAAGTAGAAAAATTATTTATGAAAGATGAAACAAACAAATGGTTTATAAGACTTGGCAACAGATTGGATATGGTGTGTGTGAGTGTATTGTGCATTTGGATGCATGTGTATGTGTGATCTAAAAGGATGAGGACTAAAAAGAAGCTATTAGATTTGAGGGTTAAGAAAACAATGATACCTTCAGATGATGAATTCAGAAGACGGACTGCAAAAAATTAAGAAAAGAACAAAAGGAAGGCTAATGAAGGTATCAATCATAGAAGATCTCCAGGAGTTTAGCCAAAACATGGATAGAGACATGAAATACTGTTTAGAAGAGATAGATAGGTCAAATGAAGAATTTTTTTTTTCAGGATAAGTGAGACACGTATACCTTTATAGACAATAGAGAAACAGCAAGTAAATGGGGAAAACTTGAAGATAAGCAAAAGTGGTGATGGCAGGGCAATCTGTTGGAGAAGATGAGATGGAATGAGATCACTTATATATGTAAAGGGATTAATCTTGGGAAAGACAAGATTTATTTCTTCCCATGACATAGAGGTGAAGGAAGAGATAGTGTCAGAAATCTTGTGAGTGATGTGACAAAGGGAGAAATGGTAAAGAGGGCTATTTTGGTAAATAGTTTCAGTATTTTCAGTGATTTTAGGGCAAAGTTCTCAGCTGATTGCCAAGGAGGAGGAGCTTTGATTTGAGGATGGATGAAAAGGTTTAGAAATACTGCTGAGCTAAGTGGCAGTGAGTTATTTACGGAAGTTTAAAAAAGATTGCCACAGTGAAGATCCACTTGAAATTTGTAACATAAAATTGTAGTAGACTCAATCAGGAGGGTTTCATTATTTTATCCAGCTTCATTCTACCACATGTGAATAGGAGTGAAAATACAGATGATGGAAATAATGTAATGCTGAGGTTTGACAAGGCAAGATTACAAATACAGTAAGAGTCAAGAGAACTGAGAAAAGAGACAATGTAGAGTTGAGGAAGACATTGGTTTGAGGGATTGGAAGTCACAGTGAAGATGATGAATAGGGCTTGAGGTTTTAAGGCAGAGGGAGAGATGGAATGAAAACAGATTGTGACCAGAAAAGGTAATTTCAGAGTTCATTAATGTAGAAATGTTAAATTTTTTATTATGATATTAAAAGTATGGCCATTTTTTGTGTGTGAATGAGGTAGGTTAGAGGAATAGGTCAGTGAAGTGAGCAAATTGAGGAACTTTGAGGAAAAAACAATATGCATATCAAAGTCTCCTAGAGGTGAGGATTTGCAAAGAAAACAAAGGGTTCATTAAAAAAAGTAGGAAAGATTCTAGAAAGTAAGTAGACAACAATTTTAATAACTTTTTTGGGTATAAATATAGACTGAGTAAACCTCAAAAGAGTGCTTAGACAGGAATCAAGAGAGATCTCCACTGAATCCTGACACCAAAAAGGACCAGCTATATGACCATGCTCAAGGCTTTTATTATCTCTGAATTTCTGTTTTGTCATTTATATAATGGAGAAAATAATAACTATGATAATCATCTCATGAGGTTTCTATGAAGATTATGAATATATGTGAACAATTTTATAAACCTTAAAGCACTATATACATTTCAGTATCATAATCATTATTACTCTGAATTGGTTAAATCACACCTGGAAATCAGGATAGATACAGAAATCAATTCTCTTCATACACGGGGGGGGGGGGGATCGCATATCTTATATATAATTCCCTTTTCTTCATAGGGCTTTTCTTCATAGGTTTAAATAATCACCTCATCACTAGTCAGAAACAAGCTTTCAGGCTCTCAATTTGTGTCCACAGTTTCATATGACCTCTGAATAGATATTGCTTTAAGGGAGAACATTTCATATTTGATTTGTCACAGTCATTCAAAAATACCAATGATTATTGTCTTTGATGTGCAGTTCTCTTACAGCTGAATTTAGTCTAGCTGAATTTGCTGCCTTAACCAGAAAGACTTTTTGCTAAAATTAACCTACTAAAATATAGATTGTATTAGCTTGAAATGTGGTTCTCTGAATTAAGAAGTGATTTAGGTACTGGGTACTGTAGTTCTGGGAGCATCAGCCACTGTCCATGTCCCATGTAGAATTATAATATCCATGAATTTTAAAAAGTTATGAAGCAAAAGCAATATCACTCTACTTAGGAAGGATTAAGAGAAAGACCATTTCAGTAAAGAAAGGACAGAGCAGACAAGGCATGCTAGTCAAGCATTAAGTATCATTTAAATCTTTGCCATATGTTAAGGCTCAATACTGTGAGGAAATGGGGGAAAGGAGAGGGGAAAGGAGGAAATGATTGCTCATTCAGAAACACTCTTTACAAGCACTCCAATGGATCCAAATCACATCGACTCTTGATCCTGATTATAGCATCCCTACTACTGAGCTATTTGTGTTTTGTTCTGTTCAAAAAGTATTTGAGTACCTATGTGAAGGAGTCTCAATGCATAGGACACATGCTCGATAAACATGAGACCTAAGGACTAGTTTTATCCCAGCAGAGAGAAAACAGATGGGCAATAAACATAAAGACCTTGATTGTTGAAAGGGTAACCAGACATAAAATGGAACCAATTGCCAAAAGAGCATCTGAAAACAGATGTTTAAAGGGTTCCAGGATCAGAATAATAAACCTCATTGCAGACTGGGTATGAGGAAAAAGAATTAAATATATACTTATCTTAGAATCATTTTTGATGTATATATGTGAACAATTTTATTTTCTTTCTTATTTTGATATCTTGCAAATTTTAAATTTCATTCATTTTTAAATATATCAATATTTTATTAATCAATATGATGAATAAAATCAATTAATAAAATATCAATAGAGAAATAATTTTCTAAAAATGTGATCTATCCTGTCCTAATTGTCTCATCCCATATGTTGCATATGTTTGAATACTTTTGTTATGATTAAAAATGATTAGGGCTGAGATCAAAAGGGAAAATAGTATTTTAAAAAAAGCCATGCTGATAGAGATAAACTGACCATGCGCCTGTAAGAAAAACCTATTCCAACCTCACCTCAGCCATTTACCTTCCTCTCTCCTCGAGCTCAGGTAACTAGAGAGGAAGCTCCAAGTCACTTCCCCCTAATTTCAAACAGTCCCTCACCTTGAATACGTCATCCAAAACCAGAAACCCATTAGGGATCACGGGAAATGTAGTTCCAAGTATCCCAAGTGATTTTTAAATGACACACTTTTTATGAATAAAAACTTTCTCCAATTATTCAAAAATACATTGCCTTTTTTGAGTGATCTGTTCATTTTTGTTGTTATATTAATTGTATTGTTATTTATTTCTGCTTTTTCCACTCTGCATCATTGATATACATCTTCCCATTTTTTTGATATTCTTAATATTTCTAGTTTCTTACTGGACAATGACATCTCATTACAGATTTTTTTCTATATTTATTTGTGTTCCCTACTTGGAAACATTTTGTTTGTGTTTCTTTTTGAAGACAAAAAACACTGCTATAGATATTTTATTATATATCATGCTTTTGTCTTTCTTATATCTTTGGTTTTGTTACATGTCCGTTATTAGGATAGCTGGATTAAAGATATAGAAAATTTATTCACTTTTATTATGTAATTCCCAATTAAAAAAAAACCGTTGGACTACTTCACATCTTCACCAACAGTGCCAAAGCATTCTGTCTTCTCAAAGCCATTCCATCATCTCTTATATAGATTTTTTTTCATTTTCCCTTTTTCACCAATATGAATGTAATGTCACCATTTTTTTATGTTAAAAGGTGAAGAATTTTGATTTACATCTTTGTTTTTAATGATTTATAAACTATTTTAATGTAGCCATTTTTAGTTGTTGGTATGCTTAAAATAGTTCAAATCTTTTTATCACTTATCTATTAGGGTATACTATTTTTAGTAACTTTATGCCAATCAATTATTTGGAGTATCAGCTTTTTATCTGTGTTAATTTATGCAGATATTTTTGCCATTCTGTTGTTTCACTTTTAATTTTGTCCTCTTCCCATGACTTAACATGCAAAAGTTTTTTTAATTGTATGCAATCATAAAATATTTTCTTTTGTTTCCATCTCTACCTTAGTGGGTTAAGAATTCTTCCCACCATATTTGTAAAATAGCATAGTTCTCTTCTAGTTTTTCAAACAGATTACAAATAAATGAACTGATAATAGTAAAGAAGTTTACTAAGGAGGATGGGGCAGAAAGAAAAGAAGGTTCAGGAATGCTCATAGTTAGTGAAGAGGATATGAATCAGATAGTGCTAAGTATCTACTTCTCTAGCAAAGAAAGTAGAGAAACAGGCATGTAGCAGACTGCTATGGTTGGATTGAATAAGTCAAGAAGAGGTAATCAACAACTGGTTTCTCTAAGATTAAACTTCTTTCAGTGGATAGAGTGTTGAGCCAGGAGTAAACCCTGAATTCAAACACAGCTTCAGAAACGTATTCTTTTTATGACCCTGAGCAAGTCACTTAACCTCTGTTTGCTCATTTTCTTAACTCTGAAATGGGGATAATAGTACCTAAATCTAAGGATAATTGAGATCAAATAATAAAATATTTCTAAAATACTTAGCATACTGCCTTCCAACTAATAGGACAAATGCTAATTTGTTTCCTTTCCTTCTAGAATGTAACTTCCTTTATTCAGTTGGAAGAATTCTCTCAATATTTACTAGTGATTGATCTCTTAATTCCCAATTACTGACTTCCTCTGAATGTTCATCCTTCTTAGCCTCTCTGCAGCATTTTATCCTACTAGCAATCCTCTCCTAAATACTGTTTTCTCTAGGTCAGAGACTCTCAGCCTTTATCTGTCATAGATACCTTTGGGAATATATTGAGGCCTATGGAATCATTCTCATAGCATTTAACTTTAAAATGTGATTGAAGAAAAATGCAAAAGTTAGAAGTTTGTGAAAATAAATATTTACTTATTTATTAGCCAGTCCAAGAATACAGATCCCCCTAGAATCTATCCACAGAATTCTTAGGGGTCTGGGAAACTCAGGTTAAGATATCTGAATCTAGATTTTTGGAAACTGCTTTCTGTTGGCTCTCCTGAAAGTCTGGACATTTCTTTTCAGTCTCTGATGAATCTTCGTAACTGTCATTTCCTCTAAATATGGACATACATCATAGCCCAGTCATTGGCCTTCTTCTTTAGTGGTTGAATTGGTCTATAGGAAATTTTGTGGACCAAGATCCTGGTCAAACTGGGCAGGCATAGGTTACTGGCCCAAACACACCACACAAACACACACACACACACACACACACACACACACACACACAGAGAGAGAGAGAGAGAGAGAGAGAGAGAGAGAGAGAGAGAGAGAGAGACAGAGACAGAGACAGAGACAGAGATAGAGAGAAGAAAAAGAGGGAGAGAAATAGAGAGACAGAGAGAGTGCACATTATACTAGTCAGAACTATTAGGAACAAAGAATAAAGTAGCAGAAGTGCAAACTTGGTGATTTGGTATTAAACTGATCTCCAGGTGGAATGATCTGGAGCCAACAATTGGGCTCTTTGGATGAGTAGTTTTTTTTGAGTTTAGGGCAAAGAATACCTGAGATCTCACAGAACCTCTCTGTTGCCTGCATTTATCTTTCTTTCCTGTGGCTCTTACTAACTTTTTGTCTTCCAGAAATTGTATTTAATTGCCTTTGGAACTACTTTTATCAGAGGTATTTGGATAGATTTTTTAATTGAATGAATGCTTGTTTAAGCCTTCAAACTAGACTCAACTTTGCATCATTTATGTAAGAGCAAGTAGAATAAGGAGCATGTGCTTAAGTTGAGGCAGTGAAGTAGTACAATAGTTATAAACCTGGAGATATAGAAGACTTGAATTCAAATCTAGCCTCAGACACTTAGTATCTATGTGACCCTGATCAAGTCACTTAACTTCTATTTACTTTATTTATTTTAATTATATAATTGAGATCATAATAATGTCTCCCATCCTGGGTTATTGAGATACTCAAATGGGATCATATTTGTAAATATGTGCCTGTTCTACAGTAGGAAGCTTTAAATACATACTTGACAAACTTAAATCCTTATTTCCTTCCATCTTAGAATTCTCCTGGAAATTTCTGGAATGCCATAAATCACATTCAGAACACAACCAGAAAGGGAGTTTGAGTAGTAGGAATAAGAGAAGAAGATATTCTAAACCCCTAAGTGATTCCTTTAGAATCCTGACATAAGAGTCCAAATTTAAGAAAATGAGCCCAGAAAATACTTCATTTTCCAAAGCTTTTCACTGACCACTTCTTTTGAAAAGAGACTACTCCAACTGAAGGAAATAAAGAAAATGAAATATTGTTTCATTATGAAATGAAATATTAAAGAAAATGAAATATTATTTTTAAAAATATGGCAAAAAGAAAAAATAGAAAAAAAAACAAGCCTCCCTTCTCAGAAGGAAAATCTAATCTCAAACGAGCTCCCCCAAAACACCTGGTACTCTTCCTGTAGACATTAGGAGAACTAGGATCAACAAAGAATTGCCTCCTTGAACCTGAGATGAGAAAACAAACTTTTTTTGATTGAAATTTTTTTCATAATTCTCTTTAGCATATAGAAAAAAATCAAAGAGAAATCTGGACAAAATCTTTCTAGGTATTCCTGTATTACTTCAACCAACAAGGAACATCATATTTCCTCCAGAGCTCTCTGAACACTCGCATTAGAATCTGGACCACACACACACACACACACACACACACACACACAGAGCACCTGAAATTTCCTCTATAAGATCCTTTCATTAATTTCCCAGGTCCATTGACATGCCCTTCTATCACTTTAACATTTGTGTAACCTCAAAGTTGTTTTGATTTGCATTTCTCTAAAAGATTTAGAACATTTAAAAAATTTTGATGGTCTGGATTTCTTCCCTTCAAAACTATATGCTTTAATCATTTTTCAGTTGGGGAATGGCTTTTATCTTTACATATTTGCATCTTATATCTTGGAAATTCAGCTTTTAGCAGCAATTTTTTTCCTTACTGCCAGTTTTCCATCTCATTTCCTCCTCCTAGATTTGGTTTCCTTTTGAATTTTATATAATTAAAATTGTTGGTCTAAAAAAAAGATCCTTCTATTGCATAGGACAATTCACATAGAATTTGAAATTAACCTAATTTTTAGAAAAAGCATACATATTATACAATAAAGACAAAAATCTCAAATACTGAACACGTATGGGGCTCCCAAAAGAGAATAAGAAATCTAGAATACTTGAAATTATCCCATCAAAAATTAAACAGTCACCACACATAACATTAAGAAACTGCAACTGAGTTTATAGGTGTAATAGGTATAGGCTTTAAAAGTTTAAAAGTAGATTTTCGCCTATACCTATTACATAGGAGCAGGGATAAAAGTATCCACTCACTCATCTTAAGGTACCTCTCTGTTCTAGATTCAGTAAAAGGGTTCTGATTGTATTCAGATTTGGGGATTATGGCTGCTGATGACAGGAAGGCAAGGCAACTTTTTATTATACTTTTTAAAAACAAAAATAATATCTAGTATTTTTATAAATCTTTAAGATTTCTGAAGAATTTCACAAGTATGTGATCTTCACTGTTTTCCTCATTTTACAGATGTGGAAACCAAAACACAGAATTTGTGACTTGCTCAAGGATGTAAAGCTAATAAATGTCTTAGGCTGTATTTAGACTCACTTCTACCTATCACAAAGTCAAATGCTCTGTCCACTGAGTCATGTAGCTGTCACTTGGTTCCTCAGCCTCTAAGAAGAGTAGGCTCCAAGGGGCAGTTGGGTGGCTCAGTGGATTGAGAGCCAGACCTAGAGACAGGAGGTCCTACCTTTAAATCTGGCCTTGGACACTTCCTAACTGTGTGACCCTGGGCAAGTCACTTAACCCCCTTTGCCTAGCCCTTACTGCTCTTCTGCCTTGAAGCCAATACAAAGTATTGATTCTAAGGTGAAAGGAAAGGGTTTTTAAAAAGTAGACTCCAGTTTAGGACCATGTCTACATAGCATGTTAGGTCAAAATGTGTCATTTACAAGTCTTCCTCTCAGCGATCACTGACTGTTGATGGTCATTCTTTGGAATGGCCTGACTCCATTTCTATTCTATTCTCACAATACCAGAAGAGTAGATATTTAGCTCCTCTGACACTGAAACTCACAAGATCATGAGCTCTAATCTGACCTAAAATGAAAGAATATACACTGAAATAGGCAAAGAATTGAGACCAAAATTCACTGGGCCACACGTTGGGCTTAGAGGGAAAGGACCCCAGGCTTCTCCCTTTAATGCAGTGTCCTTCCCAGAACGTATTTATCAAAGAAGTCGAATGAAGAGCATCAGTCTAACCTGTGTGTTTTTGAGACAGGCTGAGACTCCCTACAGACTCTCCACACTCGTCCCCTAGTTCTAGTTCTTCATGACAACCAAAGAGGCACTTTTAATAGGAATTTAGCAAAATGGAACCAGGTAGATGCTCAAAGGTCTCTCCCAGGCATTTCCTTATATCAGGAATACTATTGTTGATTAAGAATTAAGTTCTGATGAGTTGAGTGGAAGTCATAATGGAAAGCAGGAGATTCTGTCAGAATTCTCAGGTGGAGGTTTTTGTTTGTTTGTTTGTTTGTTTGTTTGTTTGTTGTTTTTTTTATTACCACTCTGAGCTTTGGAAATTCTGAGCAGCAGTTCTCTGAGCTGTCTTGTGACTGAACTTGGTTTGAGACAGAGTTGTCTCAAATCCTCTCTGACCAACTGCTTGAACACATGGGCTGATGGGGATATTATTGGGGATGAAGACACTAAATGATAATTCTAGTCCAACTATCAATAATATAGAATTAGGTCTTAATCAATGATACATGTAAAACCCAGTGGAATTGTGAGTTGGCTAAGAGGGGTTTGGGGGTTTGGGGAGAGGGAAAGAACATGAAATGTAACTATGGGAAAACATTCAAAATAAATATTTTTTTAAAATCCTCTCTGATGCTTTTCCTCTAAAACCTTTGGAAATACTTGGAGTGAGAGCTTTTGGAGAAAGAAGTGACTTCGAAATCAATGTTAAACTTAACAGAAGAAAAGGAAGATCTTTTCTCTGACTTTTCACCTAGATTGAGGAAGGCCTAAGGCCAGGCCTCAGAGAGGGCAACTGTGACCCACTAACATTATAATAACTTATCATTGTTGGAGACCTACTTTGAGGAAGACAAATATATTATTTCTACATTATTAGAAATAGGTTATTTAGATGAGGAATTTGGGGTTTTTTATTTAGAAATAGGAAGTGATAGAGTAGCCTGGTTTTCCAGGGGAAGGCAGACCGCGAGATCTAGTTTGGGAGTGGGTAAAAGCTTAGTACCCCTTAATTTTTAGGGTTTCCTATTTATTGATCACCTTCTTAAAACATTATGTCTTAATAAGGAATAAGTTTTTTTTTTCTTCTGTCTCCTGCATTATCCATTGTGCTGGCCTATATAATCAAGGCCCACTACAGTTACTTTGGTCCTTGTATCTAGGGTCTCTGATTAACAACAACAGTCAGATACTGAGTTTAGATATTTACTTTAGCACTTAATACGTTATCATACCTCTTCCAGGTATATGCTATCCATTAGTTTTCACATGGACAGTTGCATCAATTAAGCACATTAATGCACTCTCCATGAGCTTGTAAACAATTGTTTCAGCTAAGCACAATGATGACTTGAAAATTTATAATTTAGACACATTTTATATAAAGTTTTGTATAAAATTTTATAAAAACTTATAAAATGTTTTGACCATTCTCTACCATATATTTGGGTGAGTAAATATTTTTATTGTAATTTTGTTTTAAACACACACACATATATCTATATCTATATATATGTGTGTATATATATATAGATATGGAGAGAGAGAGAGAAAGAGAGTAATCTATAGGTCCACTATTTATAAATTTATAAAGAACCTAGATTTTTGCTAAAGAATTTATTTAACAGAGCTAGTGGGGAGTATTTAAGAAGTAGTTTACATGAACAGTTTAATACTCTTTTATCCATAGAATTAGGAAAAGAAATTGAAATAAAAATGTTTAAGTCGCACATTGGCACTAGTTCTGTTGATATGAACAAATGTTTTAATTGAATTTTAATAAGATTTCACAGTAAAAATTATTTAGTGTCTCATTGTCCAGTTGTATTACAAACCTATTTTTCCTCTGACAAGTTTGTTCATGTTTGGAAAAAATAATGAACATGTGCACAATGGTTTTGATTTTCATATAGTGATTACATCAGACTGACCACTTCTAAGTGTAATGTGTTATTGCAGTTTCTCAAAATTTCATCAAATTATTTCCAAACTACCACAAGGGTTTAGTATTACTGAAAAGATTCTCAAAAGATGGTCAGAAGCACATGCATGCTCTACTTTACATTGTTTATATTGAACATAGATAGCATCCACATTCCCCTCTTTTACCGTGTAATATTTTATCAGCCATGTAATTTTCTGATCAAGATTCTTCACACCTTCAAATTCTTAAAGCAAAAATTTCAGACTATTTGAAAATCATAATTGCTAGGCATATATAATATAGATCACCTTGAACGCATCATGTACCATCATAAATATTCTGTATCAAGAAATCAAAAAATCTCATTGGGTATTGGCTCTTATTACATGATTAAAACTACTTCTCAATTTAAACTTAAACCCTGCTTCTGTTACTATTCTTTCCTCTGGAGTTTTATCACATAAATTGGCTGACAACTCGAATCAGTAGTTCATTGGAGTTTTCTATGAATATAGCTGGTGAACTGATAGATGGGAAAAAGTCAAAAGTGAATTTTTTTATTCACAAATGTTAGTTTATATATAAGCATTGTTTAAAATGAAATCATATATGCAGTTTAAATTGAAGTGTATTTTAAATTTAACACAGTGCTTACGATAAATAGTAACTAAAGAAGTAAATAAGTATTTTAAAACTACCTATTAATTTTTATTGACCTGTTAGGTGGTTAAATATTGTATGAAAATTAATTAGTATAATTCAGCAAGAAAGCTTGTAAAATTTTTCTACCATATATTTGTATGAGTAAACATTCTTATTTTAATTTTGTTTTAAATAAAAATGCTGAAATAAATTAGGCAAGGCCACACTTAGTATTCCCTAGTGCTGTGAGATATTGTAAATCTTTGTTTAGTGAAAATTGTTTATATATTGTTACTGTATTATGTTAAAAGCCTTAAAAATTTTCACTAATTTCATTAAAATATTATGTTTAACAAAATTTATAAAATAAAGAAATTTAATATTAAGGTTTATAGATAATAGTAAGTATATGAGATCTTTCTGGATTACATTTCAGTTTTTTTCAGAATGACATATAAAAATAAATGCTTATTTTGGAAATTGAGTTTTATAATTTTATAGCGAAAGTTTTCATAATCATAGGTAGAACAACTTTTCATTTTTATAATTATAATAATATAATATTCATCTTAATTTGAGAGCAAAAGTCACACATTTGCTTGGTTCCATTCACTTTACTTTCCATCATTTCATATGTCTTCAGCTTTTTGTTTGTTTTGTTTTGTTGCTTTGGGGTTTGTTTTTTTGTTGTTTTTGGTGTGTGTGGGTGTGTGTGTGTGTGCGTGTGTGTGTGCGCGCGCATTTGTGTGTAATTGTCCTGTCTGTCATTTCCTTTGGCACAATAGTAGTCCATTACAATCATGTAGCACAATTTGTTCAACCATTCCCCAATTTATGAATATTCCTTCAGGTTCTAGTTCTTTGTCACCACAAAAAGAGTTGCTATAAATATTTTTTTACAAGTCTCTTCATCAAATCTTCGATCTCTTTGTGTTACAGATATAGTAATGGTATTGCTGGGTCAAATATTCTACAATTCAATCTCTACAATTATTCCAAAATGTTTTTTTCTAAAGCTCATATGAATCATTAGCTCCTTACTACTCAATATTTATTGTAATTATTAACTCTGAGATTTTGTTATGTAATACTCCTCATCACCTGAACCCACAACTCCTTTCCTCACATTAGCTCCTTCCACTCATTCTATTTCATTTACATGAATGCTTTCTTATAATTCTTTAACATATAACGACCCATCTGTCCCTCAGTGATTCAGATGAGCCCATGCCTGGAATGCGCTCTCTCCTCACCACTAACTCTTGCAATTCTTTTTTTTTTCTTCAAAACTCACTTCAAATGCCTCTCTGTAGATGACACTTTTACTTTTTCTTCCATTCAGTAATGCTTCCCTCCATTCATTCCCCAGATTCTTAGCATCTGTTTCATATATGTTATATATATATATATATCTGAAAATGTGTACTTGGTTTGTCCCATAAGGAAATGAGGTTTTTTTTTGACAGAAGAGGAATATTTCACTTTTGTTTTTGTATCACAAAAGAGATGCTTAATGAGTTCTTGTTGATAGATCAATTCCTCAGGACAGAACTAGAAGAGAAAAAGAGGGCAAAGGTTATGATCAGCAGGACCTTATACACTCTCGCTCAATCCAGGGTTAAGGAAGGAGGCTTCATCCAATTATATTTCAACCCTGAATGAGAGAAATCCAAATGAGAGAAAGGTGAGTAAAGTCAAGTGCTAGGTAGACTTCATAAATTTCCACTACCCATAATGAAGCCAGTTTCAGTAATATGGCTGAAATTGCAGCATGCAGGGATGAAAGAGGCCAATTTTCTTGCACTACATTTGGGCTTCTGTTTTATCTTGCACTATCCTGCTTTTGCATATCTTTCGTGCTTCTGTTCTATCTTTTCGATAAGGTCCTTTTCCACTTTAATTACTGTGGGCTTCATTTAGCTTCATATTAACTCAACCTTAGTTTCAATAAGAGTTAAATTATCTTTCCTCTTTGATATGATGTTGGACAGGTTATTCCTCTTCCCTTGGGCCCTAGTTCTTTTTTCTATAAAATGAAGTATTTGTAATAGTTAATCCATAGAACGACTTCCAAAATTAACAGCTTTTCACAATGTTTTTAAGGTTTCATTAACTTCAAGGAAAATGTTGGCTTACTTTAGGTTCCTTTCTAAAAATATCTACCTGCTTGCAAACTACAGGGCTTGCCAGTCTACCTATTTCCTTTCTCCTACAGATTTTAGCATCAAAGTGATTATAATTCTTAGCAAAAAAAGGAAGCTTTTATATATTTTCTATATCTTTTCCTCATCAACAAAACTCTCCAAAAATGGCTTCATGATTCCTGTGGAAGTCAGAGTTCTATAAATTTGCCTTTTCAAAATAAACAGTGTCATGATCCACCCTTAACTGAGGATTCCATCATACTTCTTACTTCGGAGTGGTTTGTGATGCTCATCCTAAGCACAGAAGTTCCTACCTACAATTCTGCAAAGAGATTACTAAATAACCTTCATATATTTTCCTCATTTGGAGGCTTTAGATTTTATGGTTTCTCTTATCTACTTCTGTCCATGCTTTTGGCTCTTATGCTGCTGTGAGACCCAAATACCTTCAGTTGGGATTTGTGAATCAAACTGCAATTTTGAAGTAACTGGTCTCTTTTTGTAGAATTTGATGTGGTCTTGTTTTTCGGCTCTACATTTTAGCTTTATTTCCATAATGTAAGACATTTAAGCTGATCCTAGCATCTTGTCTGTAGAGACCAATCTGAGAAGTTTATGACATACTTTATTGATAAGATTTCACTGTGAATGCTTTGTTCTTAGTCACTTCGAAGAACCTGTTTATCTAAAAATATTGTAAAGTTCATTCATTTTGACTTTAAATTTCTTGGTGATGAGAACATTTCTTTCCAACTGCTGCCAGTTCTTAAATTTGCTGAAGCTAATTATCCTGTTCAGTGGCATTACTTATGCAAGACATACCACTATTGCTGCTCTGACCCTTTTCTCTAGAACAGAACGAAAACTGTTATGGGTCACTTAGGAAGTGCCTAATTGCACTCTAGGATAGTTTGACTTATGTAATAAATGTCCAAAGCACATCATACTATATACATTAAACAGAACACCTTGATTAGACTAAAGGGAAAGCCACATGCTTCTGAAGCAAAGGCATGTCATCTACTCAGCATCTTCTACACTGAAACAAAAATGATTTAATTCTGATCTGAGTGAATATATTCAGAGAATCACACAATCATAAAATTAAAAGTTGGAAAGTACTTCAGCCAGCAACCAATCCAAGACTTAACTGAAAAAAAAGGAATCCCACTGAAAAATAGACAAGTGATCATCCAGTCTCTCTGCTTGAATGCCTCTAGTGAATGGGTACCCACTACTTCAAAAGTTAGCACATTTCACTTCTAGATATCTCTTGTTGTCAGCAAATTTGTTCTTAAAACAGTCATAAATCTATCCATTCCCAAGTGATTCCTGAAGCATCTACTCTGTTTAAATTCACTTCACTATATGCCAAGAGCCTCTCAGAGAAATAAGGTCTTATCAGGGCTCCATCTAGGTCAGTGCAAATGGCAAAGCCTTGCATTGACCTTTGTGATCTGAAAATCAGCCACAGAATGAATGGATAACTCAATTAGACCCCTCTATGTGGCTCTCTTCTGATCAATATTTTTATTATCAAAATTACTATAATCTATATTTTTAGGATAGCCTCAAGTTTTGTAATACAAATATAAAATTTCTTTACAGAAATCCATTTATAAAACTTCTTATAGGATTCTGTGTGTTTGGAATTCAGGGAGGTGCCATTTAAAAGTATCTTACAAACTTCCTGTGGACATGTGGGGACTTTGAGACTACATTTTCCATGATCCAATGGGTTTCTGGTTTTGGACGTAGGGACATCTCTGATGTCTCTATAGGGCAGCTTAAATTCGGAGGTCAGGCTTGAGACAATCTCTTTGGCTACGTAGACAAGATGGGGACTGGCAGTATTTTTTAAAATAGTCAGGCATGGTCCTATTTATTGCTATCAACATGGGCCCAAATAAAATATTAATTTTCCTTATAATATCAGCCTTTATCATTTTAATTGTTATGATTCCCTTGTATACTCTATAATCAACCAGCATTTAATGAGTTAATAACTACACACTAAGTAAAATAGCAGAAGCTGCTTTTTTCCCTGTCTCCAAGCTTGAAGGCCACACCATGGTAAAACAAAAATACCTTTTTGCCTCAATCCTTTCTCACACTGAATTTAACCCTATAAAACAAAATATTCTCATACTGCTACTTTCCCATGTTAGACTTGTCCCCCCAAAATTGGGGGTTCTTACACTCTAATCCACTTTGAAATAGGTCAAAGGTTTCTTTTATAAAAATAAAACTTAGATAAAGTAGAACTTTGGTAGCCTTGAAGGATTGTTTAGACTGAACATAATCTATATGCAGAAATACGTTTTGTGTGGCAAAATTTTATATAACCAGTATAATCTTGATTTTCATTTCTCTGTTTTGAATTTGAAATGTATATTTTCCTAGCATTTGTGTGACTGTGAGAGAAAGGTATAAAAATAAAAATCCACAGGAAGTGGCAGAGAACAGCTTCCGGAAAACCCACTGTGTCTCCAACTCATTCTTTCTCCCTCTCGGCTGAACCATCATGCCTTTCAGGATAACTGAAACCTGCTGGAGCTGGCTTCCAGCAACTAACCATATATTTAGTATCTAATTATGTACAAATAATTCTGCAATATTCTTGAGAAATTATTTTTTTTGTCCACACCTGTGTTGAGAATTCTCACTTTGGAAATACTTTTCAGTGATTTTTAAAAATCTTTACCTTCCATCTTAGAATCAATACTATGTATTGGTTCCAAGACAGATGAACAGTAAGGGCTAGGCTTGCCCAGGGACACACAGCTAAGTGTCTGGGGCCAGATTTGAGCCAAGAACCTCCCATTTTTAGGCCTTTCCACTGAGCCACCTCCTTTTCATGGATTTCAAATGGAAATTGCTGATTCATCTATAAGTCTTTGTGAGTTGTCTGGGACTGAGATAATATGTGATTTCTCTATAGTCATTCAGCTGCTTTATCAGAGTTCTGGTTTCTTGCATTGCTGACAATAATGAAGTCATTCACAGCTGATCATTATTACAGTTCCTGTGGACAACTTTCTCTTGGCTCTATTCACTTCACTTTGCATCACTTTATATAAAAGTCTTTCCAGATTTTTCTTTTCATCATTTTATTTTCCACTTCATACAGTACAATAGCATTCCATTACTATCATATACCATGGCCTATTAAGCCACCCCCACTTTTTATATCATAGTAGCTTTGTATTTTAGAGTCTCTTGGGCTTTAAAGATACAAACGTGAAATTAATTATTGCTGTCTTTAGGGATCTTATATTCTATTGTGGGTAAGGGCAGAAAATATAAACCCAAGTAAGTATGTAATACAAGATAACTTGAAGAACATTAATAAATGGAAGTAGGGCAGATGTGGTGGTCTAAGAAGGCTTCATAGAGGAATTGGCACCTGAGCTAATCATAGAAGGTTAACAAGAATTCTAATAAATAAGGAAGACAAGGGAAAATATTTCAGTTTATACAAATGCATAAAGATGTATGTGAACAGATAGCACTGCATCTTGAGTGGTATATAGAGTTCATAATATGAAGTAAGGTTGGAAAGGTAGGTGGTAAATAGATAATGGTGGGCATTCTGATTTTTCATTTAATTTTGGAAGCTCAAGGAAAGTCTTTCAAGCTTTTGAGTAGAAGTGGCCCATTCAGAAGTATGCTCTGGAAAAGTTATTCTGAGAGCTATGTTGAAAATGCATCAGATGGGGATACTCCTGGAAGATGAATGGACAGTATAATAGAATATTGACTAGAGCCAATGGAGTTCTGGATTAGGAGTGTGGCTGTATGAACTTAGACCTCAAGGCTACACTATAAAAATTCACAAAATGATTTGGAAATATTTAGATTAGAGAAGAGAAGAAAATATTCAGGCTGATTGTTGACTTCATGAGTCTGGTGTGATATAACGTAGAACAGGTATTAGACATCTATTTGACCATGGAATATATTTAGGAGAAATAGATGAAAGTTTAGAGATACTGATTTAGGTTAAATAAAATGAAAAAAAAGTTTAACACTGCTGCTCAAGTTGTTCACCTTCAATATAAGTTTTCAAAATGAGATTTAATATTCTTTTGTTGGAGATATTTTAGGGGAAATTCCTATATCCAAATAGATTAGACTAGGTGACTGTGATCCCTTCCACTTCTGAGATCCCTGTTTTCTTGAACAAGCTCTATGTGTAGACAATAACTTAGACCTAGAACTAAGAAACATCAAGAAAGTTTATTTAATTTTATTTTGTCAGTCAATTAGGCAACATGCATTTTTGAGTGCCTATGGTATACCAGGACTTCTATTAAGTTCAGAGTATACAAAAAAGACAATTAACTACTCTCAAGGACCTCACTGTCTCATAAGGGAGACAACAAACAGCTATATACAAACAGGATTTTGTCATAATAAACCAGGGGGAATACAAATGGATGGCATCAGTTTTAATGGAGATCAGAAAGGGCTTCTTGCAGAAGGTAGGATTTTAAGTGGGACAGGAAGGTAGCCAGGGAAGCCAGCAAATACAAAGGAGAAGGGAGAGAAATTTTGGGCACTTCCTAAACTCTTAATGATTTTAACATGCTCTCTTATCTAGAAAAGAATCCAAAATTTTTACAGCTATTCTTTTTGTAATACTTTAATGCTGGAAGTTCTGAAACATGATCTCCAAAGAATCAAAATTCTGATTGTTATCGAAGGTATTAGAGAGATACATGGTGCACACAAACAGGCTCTCCTGTGTTACCAATGATGAGTTCTTTTTGCCAAAAAAAAATGGCATGAAGGATATCATCTAGGAAGTATCTGATCAGAGAAGGAGGTGGGTCAATCAAGTTGCAAGAGTACGACATTTAATAGGGTGTACTGGTAAATGTTTAACAATCAACTCTGTAAAAAGTATGCACTACATATTAAAATGTGCTTGGTTTTGTTTTATGTTAAAATTCCACAATATATCATCCTCTCCCCACCCTATATAAAGGCATCATTTGACAAATATATATATATATATGTGTGTGTGTGTGTGTGTGTGTGTGTGTGTATAAAATCATATTATACATACTTCTATTTTTCAGGTCTTTCTCTGGAGGTGGATATTCAGTTATTCTTCAAATAGTTTTTCTGTTACTTTTTACACACTACATATTTTAAAGTTTTCTTCATAAAATTTTTCTCCATCATGTTCTTATGTCTAGACAATAAATAAAGCAATGAATCAAGTCCTCATTTTTAGTGTTACTGATTTCCTTGATGTAAATGCTTAGGCTGAAAATTTTAAAAGTGGCTCTCACTGAGCTGACTGCAGCACCCCTGGGCATATACTGTTATACCGAACAGAAGTAAAGAAAGGCCTCCAATACTTTGAGTCGATCCTCTACGGTGAATTCATGGCAGACATAGATAAGAATCACATAGGATAGAAGGTGTAGGTATGACTACCTTGAGGAAGAGCACCCTATCAGTGTCATCTTAGATTGACCGAAATATAGATATGCATGGTTGGCAGCCAGTCTCATAAGAGAAAGACAAATGTCTGTGGTGTCTTTACATCAATTTGTCCCTTAATTATTTAATGTTGGATTCATGTCTAATTAGGGAAGCAAGGAAGGATTTATGACTTGAACTGAGGTGGACACAGTGGGTTAAGAACTCATGTCATTCCTCCAAATGATAAAGACAATCAGAAAAGGTCCTAATATACCACTAGCTTTTAAAGATATTTGTACTAGTTGTTTAATTAGCTCTTATATGTGAATTTTCCTTACCTATAAAATTATTGACTTGGATTAGGTAAGTGTTTGTCTTTCACTATGATTTCCATCTAAAGTTACCTTGGATTTATTTTTATTCATTGTTATTATTGTATATATCTATGCATGTACATATTCTATCCCTCATTAGAATTAAATTCCTTGAAGACAGAGACAGATTTTGATTTTTCTTTATATCTCTAGCATTAAATGCAATGTCCAAATATTCAAAGTACTGTGTAAATGCTTGCTGATTAATTGTTGTTATGATCCTGTGACATTATATGATATTTGTTGCATCACTTTTAACCTGTAACTATTAAGTCCAATCCAGAAACTGATAAAATTAGACCTTGAGGTAACATCATAGCATTATGTGCAACTAAAATATTTTTAATTAAGCACATGGTTTATATATAAACAATACAGGAAAAATATAGGATTATTTTTTTCCTCAATGGATAGCTATTACTTTGGTAAATAATAGCTATTTTTAGTAACTTTCTACCATTGATAGGGAGAGTGCTGTGAGGAAAAGAGCACTGGACAAAAAGTTGGAAGGCTACAAGTTTCTGGTCCCCAAACTACTTTGAAGTTTTACCCAAGTTACTCAGCCTTTAAAAGTGCCTCAGTCTTCTTTTTTGCATAAAAAGTTCCATACATTGTCAGAATCTATGATTGCCTATTAATTATATCTCCTCATGTTCTCCACCAGATGTCTTTTTTTCTTCATTTTTTAAAGTTTATTTTAATTGCCATGCAAAACACACTTCTATAATGGCCATTGTTATAAGAGCAAATTCATACATAACCAAAACCTCAAAATAAAACCAAAGATACACTGATGTGAAAGATGACTCCAACAGTTCTTTCTCTGGAGTTAGATAGCACTCCCCATTAAAAGTTTTTCAGGAATGTCTTCCAAAGGATCTCAGAGGGGATTGTGTAATCAAAATCTGTAACCATAAAAACTATGATCCCCAGCAAAACTACAATTCCCAGAACCCCACTCACTTCCTGTCATTACATACTGATGTAGACAGGATATAAATTGTGTGGAGATCCATCTCTCAGTCTCTTTTTTCCTTCCTGTTGCAGCTTTGGTGAAGTGGGCATTTTGAGCAGGTAGAAAACTTGGTCACGTGATTCTGTTTTATTAGATAATAAACTTTATAAAAATAATACTTGAGATATTGGGCATTAATTTGACTTAAACTACTTCTCTATAGGGTAAGATAGGATTCTATATTCCAATGAGAATAGTTGTTATTCCCAATCTGAGCAAGTTACAATGAGAGTGAAATTTAAGCATTGTCCATTACCACCCTCATCCTCCCCTCACTGTAATATTTTTTTTTCATGCCTCTTTAGGTGAAATAATTTACTCTACTCCATCTTCCATCTCTCCCTTCTCTTTTTTTCTCAGTGTAATCCTCTTTTTCACCCCTTGATTTTTTTGCCTATTATATAATACTAATCAGCTTACTTATGTCTATGTATATACTCCCTCTGTCTATGTATACTCCTTCTAACTGTTCTACTACTGATTAAAAAAAATTAAGAATTACAAATATCATCTTTCTATGTAGGAATACATACAGTTTGACCTTATAAAGTTCTTTAAAATTTCTCTTTCTTATTTACCTTTTTAGGCTTCTCTTGGGTCTTGTTTTTGTATATCAAATTTTCTATTTAGATCTGGTCTTTTCATCAGGAATTCTTGGAAATATTCAATGTTATTGAATGACAATGTTCTAAATCCATCATTCTTCTCAACTTCCCTATTTCTTTTTTTTTAATTTTTTGTATAAACCCTAATATCTTTATATGTATCCTTCTATATTAATTTCATTTGTTACAGGGCTAAGCAATGGGGGTTAAGTGACTTGCCCAGCGTCACACAGCTAGGAAGTATCTGAGGCCAAATATGAACCTAGGACTTCCTGTTTCTAGACTTGGTTCTCAATCCACTGAGCCATCCAGCTGCCCCCTCAACTTCCCTATTTCTAAAAAAATAATAGTACCATACTTCTGAACCTAGGTAAATAATTATCTCAAGGAGAGGCTTAACTCCTAGATCGCACTCAATCCACATATTTAATCATTTGCCAAATTTTATTACTTTTACTTCCACTACATTTCTTGCATTTGCCCCCTTCTTTGAATTCCCATGACTTTCACTCTAATTCAAGTCATGATCACCTTTTACCTAGTTTATTTTAATAGCAGACATCATTCTCCCTGCTTCAAGTTATTCCCTTTCCAATCCATTCATTTCCACAAATTAGTTTTTCTAAATCAAAAATCTGCCCCTGTCTCTCCTCTACTGAGTAAACAGTAGCGGTCTTTCATTACCTCTAAAATCAAACATAAACTCCTCTGTCAGTAACACCCTTGATAATTTGGTCCTACCTCTTTCCATCTTTATTACACATTACCATCTTTCACATATTCAACAAAGAAGAAAAATTTTCCATTTTAATGTTCTCTATCTTTCCACTGGTTGTCCAATCTATCCAGAGCGTGTTTTCTCCTCACCTAGGTGACCTCCTTTTGGATGACACCTCTCTGAACCACAAAACTGTGAGTACTTATGCTTAAAATTATTTCTGGTATTTGCCTTTATAACCATATTTCCTTTATTTAGAATTTAAGTTCTTTTAGGGCAGAGACTAACTACTTTTATTTTTATACTCCATACCTAATACAAAGTCTGGCACATAGTAGACACAATAAATGATTCACAATAAAAGATGTCACTGAAGCCAAAATATTTCACCCATAGAGATCTGTTAAGAAAAGAAGTAGTTTGCTTGAGATGCTAATTTTATGAGTAGTTGATGATGTTTTCCATTGATATCACAATTATTTTGTTTTTTAAAATGTAAATAGAGGACTGGAATAGATATTAGAGGATGTTTAATAAAAGTCCTATCTAATTTAGTATAGTGTCTGAAACACAACAGACACTTATTAAGTGCTTATTAGTTTATTGATTTCATTGAATAAAAATATCTTCATTTTACATATGAGAAATTAAAGCCCATGAAGGTGAAATGACTTTTCCAAGACCACAAAGTAAGAAATATTGAATGTTTTCCTCAGTTTACTATTCAGGAAAATTATGATCCTCATCATTACCATAGTCAATTCCTTACCTTAAAAAGAAAAGAAATAGTCAGTATAAAAAGCTCTCAAAAAGATAGAAGTGCTATAAAAATTAAATGCATTATTCAAGGAAAACCATTAAAATTTAGAACATATTAAGGAGATATGATTTTTAATGATCAGATGGTAATTGTTACTAAAATGTATTCTTATATTTAATGTTATTTAAAAATGAATTTTTATAAAGGAACATTTGTTCATAAAGTAGTCTTGTTATCTTTTTAAGTAAAATTTCTCATTATCTGCAATCATAACTAATTTCTTATTATAGTGGTGCCTTGACACATGAGTTTAATTCTTTCCATGGCCAAATTCATAGCTCAATTTGCTCATTTGTCAAACAAAATTTCCACTTTTAAAATCATGGAAATTCAATTTATCCATTCTGCCCCCCCCCCAAAAAAAACATGCAAATTTTTTTGTTTTATATGCTTTTAAATCTAAAAATGTACTTTATGAATAACAAATAAATATATTATGGATAATAAGAAAGAATGCAAAGAAATAAACTTGCATTGATAATTATGTTTTCCACTAATCCAGATCTGAATTTTCCTTTTTTTTGAAAATGGTCTTCATGAGTGCACGCTCCTGAAAATGTCATCACCTCGAGGCCAACCTGGCTTCTCCAAATGGAATTAGGCTACTTTAAGGACAAGAGATAGTTTGTCAGTATGCTCATATTTGAAGTCTTTTCAATTTTCTCTTAAGCTATATAACATTAGCCTTCTTGGGATAAAAAAATAAATCAGGCAACAAGTATTTATTAAGCACCAACTATATTTTGGACACAGAGCAAAATGCTATGATTCAAAGACAAAACAAACAAACAAACAAACAAACAACATGAAGTAATCCCTGATTTCAGGAACTGAACACTTTTACAAAGTCTTCTTTATGTCACATAGTTTCAAAGAAATAGACAATTTATGTGAAATTACATAAGTATTGTAAACTTTCTGTTCAAAACTCTTCCTTTATATCCATTTATCTATTTCATTTGATTTTACATGGCAATTCTATGAAATAGGAACAACATTTTTTGTTATTATTATACAAAAGTAAGGCAATTAAGGCCCAAAAGTAGGAAATAAATTGTCCAAGATCACATAGGTAAAAATATCAGAATTTAAAGTCGAACTCAAATCTCCTGCCTTCTGAGAGTGCTTTTTCACTCCATTTTTTTGAAGAAAGTAAGCTTCATGAAGTAGGAAACTATTATTGTTAATACTTTCAACTAAATTAGCACTTATCATGATATTCTGTATACAGTAAGTGCATAATTTTATTTGTTGAATAAATGTTATCAAGTGGGTTTCATGACACTATACCCAAGATTGTTTATTTTGTTGACATTTTCTAATAATGTACAATCATCTATTTGATGCCCTCACTGAGCTTTGAGGACTTAAAAAACAGTGGATTTCAACTAGCCCAGATATTGTATTATGTTTATAAGCTGGAATACATCATTATATCTTTAGGTGTCCTGGGATGCAATTGACTACTTTACCAGATACTCTTGGAGTTCATGTTCCATATTATGTATCAGGACTTTTAATTCAAGAACAGCCAGAACTTAGAAATCTTGCTTTTGATATCTTCAGCCAATATTATATTTTGAACTTCACATCCTTGGTCCCTCTGGTCCTTCAAATGTATTATTTCCTACAGTTAAAAGATTCCATTTGGGGCAATGTTCCTTGCACTTTTGTTCAATTTTTGATTTTCTGGGCCAATTTTCTCCCTTTCCCTGACTACATGTTTGAAATGTTCTGAAGTCTCTACCCTTCACTTTCAATACAAAACTTTGTTTTCATCTTCTGAAACTTCTGTTTTTTGTTACTTAGTGCTTCCTGTCCCTTTCCTGGGTAGATCAAAAAGAACAGGGATAGGTGATTTCCATACTATCTTTAAAAGTCAAATTACTTTCTAGTTTTCCTTTATAAGTATGATTTGTCTTAAGTAGAGTATAAAATTATTTCAATATTTATTACCTAGTAACAACCTGGTAAAATCCCAAAGGTGAGAGAGAGGGAATCATTGTCTGTCAGTTTCTAGCTATATGAAATGAGGAAAAATAATTTAAGACTGTTTTATGTTTTTCTTATCTATCACATGAGAAAATTGTACCTATATAATTCAAACTAATGCATTAAGCACTTATTAAAATCTTGATAAAGAGAATGTAATATTCTAGGCACTAGAAAAGTAATGAGAATTTTTTTTAAAAAATAAGCTTTTCTCTCAAAAAGCGTACTCTCTTGAATTCATCATGTAACTAGAGAAGTAAATACAAAATATTTTAATGAAGGAATGATTACTAATTGCAGAGAAAGACAGGAAAGCCTTCTTTATTGAGGTGTTGTATTCAATGATTCTTCAAGGAAGTAAAGGATTCAAAGAAGCTAAAGTAAAGAATTAATAATAATAATAATAATACCTTCCATTTATACCGCACTTACTTTGTGCAGGGTACTGTGCTGAGCACTTTGGATTATTATTATTTCATTTGTTCCTCACAACAACCCTTGGAGGTGAGTTCTATTTTTATCCCAAATTTACAATGAATTGCAAGATAAGCTGATGTTAAATACAAAGATACACAGCTAATATGTGCCTGAAATATTTTTGACCACAGGGTTTTCTGATTCGAGCTCCAACTCTCTATCTACTGCCCCATGAATTAGGAAATGGTTTCATTCCATATAAAGGTAGTATTTATGCAATTATAAGGAGAAAGAAGGAAAGTTAAGTTTGGGGTGATAATGAATAATCCAGATAGACTGGAAAATAATGTAGGAAAAAATAATGTATAAAATAAATTTTTACAGATATACGAAGGCCAAATTCTGGTGGGTCCCCAGGTGAGGAGTTTAACATGAAGGCAATAATGAGTTAAGAAAGATTGTTGAATTGAGGGATGTTATATTCAGAATTGGACTTTAAGAAGATTATTTTGGCTGCTATACTCAGAAAGGATTGTAGAGGGGAGAAACTGGAAGGAGGAAGCACAATTTGAAGGCTATTTCAATTACCCAGAGAAGAGTTCATGAGTGACTGAAATATTTTGGTGATCATGTTAACGGAAAAAGTGAGGATTTCATGAGCAATGCATATGAAGAACAATACATCACATTAAATTTGATATTATGGTTAAGAGAAAGTAGAAAGCTTGGGATTGCTAGTACTTTGTAAACCTGAGTAACTGAAAGAATGCTCATGTTCTCAACAAAACAGAGAATATGAGGGAAAAAAACAAGTTTAGGGAAAAAATAATTTATATTTTGGATATATCTATGGGGTGTCCAATGCAGATATCCCATAGGCAGTTATTGCTGCAAGATCAAAAGAGAAAGATTGGGCCTGAGTAAATAAAGATGGTAGTCATTTCTTTTTAAGATGAACATTAAGCCCATGGAAACCACTGACATTACCAAGATGAAGAGAGACAACACAGATTAGCATTTGGGGGGGCTGAGGATATTTATTGTTAAGGAGTAAACCATGATAGGGAGGAGGGAGAAGGGCCACTAAAAGCAAAGAAAGAAAAAGTATCTAAGAGGAAAGAAGGGTCAAAGAGAGATAAACAAGGGCTAAGAAAAGCTCCCTTGGTTTAGTAGTTAAGATATTTTTATGACTTTAGAAGGAACACTTTCAGTAAACTGTTTGGATCAAAATTTCAAATCCCAAAAGTTGAATATAAAGAGAGTAGTGAAATTGTGACATTTGCAAACTATGTAGAGTTTTTATTTGTTTGTTTTCTCTACAAGTTTAATTGTGAAAGAAATTCTAAAAAGGACAATATCATGGGGGATCCAGAACCAAAAGAATGTTCAGGAGTGTTTAATTTGAAGTCCATAACCTTAAAAATATAGATAGATACATAAATGGACTTTTTTTCAAAATATTTTCCCTTGGAAATGATATTTTATTTAAAATTTAAAGATATAAGATTTTAAGAGATTTAAAAATATTGTGAGAAATGGCCCACAGACTTTACCAGACTATCCAAGGGGTCCATGAAACACAAGAAGATTAAAAACCCCTTATCTACCTGAGTTTGAAGGTGTGTGGGCTGAGATCATGTATTATTCTCCAGAATATATTAGCTAGTATTAGGAATTTTAGATTAGGAACTTCCCATAGAAAATTAGTGAAAGTTAGATGTCCTTTAGAAGAGAGATACCAATCTTTCTATATAAAGAGTATAGAAATACTCCTCCCCAAGCACCTTTTTTATATAAAAACCTTTAATTGTCTTAATTAGCACCCTTTTCTAATGTGGCCAAAAAAACTCTTTTCTCTTTTTCTTCTTCTTCTAATGGATTCCTAATAGCTCTGACAGTCAACATTCAAAGGGTTAAAGACTTTAATAGCTAAGAGATGATGGAAAATACCCATGGGAAAAGTCCTAAGCCTAAAGTTACACTCTTAACTCCCTATATCAAATGTTTCAGTCTGAAAGACATTGGCCATGTCTAAACTCCGACTCAATTTGGAAATTGCAAACTTGAGGAATGCTCCCATGAGTTCAAGAATACTGGGAAATTTAAGGAGGGTAAGACAAGATAAAGAAAAATATAACATATCCAAACATTGTATCATACACAGATGGGTGACTAAAGAGAAGCATTGTATTAATTTCCTCTAAATTCTGAGTTCACTTGTATATCCCTGGACAATGTTTTGGGTTGACCACTCAGAACAGTGCCCCTGTCCTCTCCCTTTCTCTAATAAAGGCAACATTTTTCTGCCAGCCTCTTTTAAGTCTCCTGTCTGCTAATTTGAGTGACTTTGGGGTACAGACCTCCAAGATTCCACTTCACACAAAGGTAATCATGAAATGTTGTATTTCCTCATAAAATAATAAGAATGTAGACTCTCATTAAAGCATTAATCTGTGGAATTAAACTGGGGGTAGATGGGTAGGTAGCTCAGTGGATTGAGAGCCAGGTATACAGACTGGAGATCCAGGGTTCAAATCTGACCTCAAACACTTACTAGCTGTGTGACCCTAGGCAAGTCACTTAACCCACCCCACCCCCATTGCCTAGCCCTTGGCACTCTTCTGGCTTGCAACCAGTACATATAGTATTGATTCTAAGATGGAAGGTAAGGGTTTAAAAATAAAAATAATTAAAATATTAGTTACAAAGTCCCACCAAAAAGTTTTCTTTTTCGCTTTCTCTCTATCTGTCTCTCTCTATATCTCTCTGTCTGTCTCTCTTCCCCTCTAAATCCTCCACAGGCCTAATATATAAGCTGCTGTTGACATAATTTTCCATATATCATCAATGAGAAAAGGCACGGTTATATTCTCAAATACTCATATCATCTTATGCTCCATTCCTTCTACTCATTTCCCTCCTTTCCCTCTGATTAATGAACTCAAGTTTCTGCTCTGCTCCACTACTAAATCCCTTCCCCACTTGTACTACTGCTAACCACGTCTTGTCAATCCACAATCCTGGATTACTCTACCAATCTGCCTCCTTCACTTTTATTCACACACTTGAATAGTTAGAGGTAATCATGTAACCATGTCAACTAAATTCACTAGAAATGAATTTTATCTAATCTCACCTGGACACTCACTGTATGAAGGCAAATCTTCAGCTCATCCTTGGCTGATTCACTATCCAATTGCCCTCAAAAATCTCTCTCAAATTTTCTCAGTTCTTATCAAATAATCCATAATTCATTACTAAAATAGAGAACCTGACAGAGGTTGTGGTAAGTTGAGTGCTGTTTCTGAATTTTACTTAGCTCACCTTTTGTGTAAGGCAGCAATATTTGGGGAACAGAAATGAAAGACCAGTGACTCTACCTATCTAAGGAAGGGAAAGAGGCAAGAGTTGATCACATAGGAACTGATAGTTTTGTTTTCTAAGTCACAGATGGTAATGAGGTTTGCTACATTTTATTCTACTATGCTTAAACAATGTTTGAGATTCCTATGTTTTCTATAATATAATTAGAATTTTACTTTTAATATAAGATCACTAAGTACATTTTAACGGCTGGTCCTAAGAGGAAAGAGCTTCTAGTAGGATGAAGGATGAAGTATTTTAAAATTTAATAAATCTAGACTGTGGATGACATGTCAAAAAGTAACAGGAAAGGCAAGATTATCTATATATCCCTATTTAAAAATCTGTCATATATTACTGAGTCTTCATTCATAGCAAATTTGTTTTTAGTTCAAGCTAAAATCTCATATTCCAGCAGTAGCCACATATTTTATCTTCCTACAAGTATCCTTCATACATCCACATGAATCTATCCTTATTAGTAGAGAGGAATACTCTAACATATGAAGGATGAGAGGAGAGGCAAGAGAGTTCCAGTCTTTATCTTTGGATCTCTAAAAATACAGTTTCCATTTTGTGACTCTTCAAGGAGTTCTTCTCATTCAGTACTTCTTAGAAACAATCCCTTTGGGAATGATGTAGCTTCAATTCTTCTTTGGGCATTAAGTTGAGTCACTTCAGGCACTTTTTGCTCCCAGCTTCCAAAGAGAATATGGAAGAGGTCACCTCACTTCAGGTTGCAGAAGGAAAAGATTATAGCAAAAAATGAGAGGAGTAGGTAGTCTCCATAATTTCCCTCTTCCCAGTTTGCTACTCTGGAAACTTCAGGAAGTTTTCTCTTGGGTGAAATGCAGAATTCTAAATTTTTGTTGATTTGAGTTATTTTACTCTCAATAAAAAATATCCCTTCGTTCTGCATTTTCTGGTGTATATTCTCCTACATATACTTTCTCTTATTTCCATTTTGCTCCAATTTGGATTTATGAATTTCTTTGTTATTCACAACACAAGTATTTTTTTGTGGAATTGTTATTAGATGGAAAAGAGGTCAAGTTTTGGCTATAAAGCTTAGTGTCCTCTATTCCCTCAAATGACAAAGTAACAAGAATTTAAATTAAATCTGATCATATTGCCTGGACAAACAACCTTTAAAGCATCTATACTTCCTTCCCAGTGCCACTCTCTCTGAGGAAATCAAAGTAGGAGCTTCCAATCCCAATCCCTTACTTCCTTTCCAGAGAAGAGTCAATGGAGAAGAGGCTAGATTATCTATTCTGTTTTCCTCCAAGCCACTCAACAGTCTACAAGACATGGACCTCTCCATGCATCTTTTAGCCATTCTCTCTTTTCTATTATATTTACTATAATATATCTCAATATATTAACTTCTCTAGGCTGCAAGGGATAGGTGTTTTTTTTTTCATTTAAATCCTTCCTAACCAGAATAGTTGGATTTTTATGTGTGTTATTTTTTTTACTATACCTCTAATTCTAATGTATACTGAGCCATTATGGAGATGTTTATTAACAATGTTGAATTACAATGGCACTTACTATTAAGTATTAAAATTGTTCTATTGTTGTTGTATCCTTTCATTGGATTCAGATATAAAACTAGCATTATGACTATTCAAACAAGGGAAATATTTGTGCAGCAGTGACAATGAATTCTCATTTAGGGCTACTTCTTTAAGGGTGCTGTAAACTGTGATGAGAAAAATTTCAAAAGCACCTTTTACAATGCTGTGACCGATTTGACGAGATGTCAGATACTGTCTTAGATTTACAAGGAGGAAGACAAAGAACTATCTCTGCTATATAAATTATCTGAAGCAGCGTTATATTCAGCATATTTAAAGAGGTAGTCATCTTAGGGAGATGGTAGAAGTCAGTACCTAAAGATATCCCCTCTATTGAGGAATTGGGGATCAAAGCTAACGATGATGGGAATAAGTTACTTAACAGTCCACACATGCACATGTCCACAAAAGCATGCTACATATTCACAAGATTTAAAATATCTGGATAGAGGAAGTTGGAAAGAAACGAATTCAGGTGTCATGTAGGGAAAAGATATAGACAATGTGAAGTGACTTGCCCCTTAGGTGCTATATCTTAGCATGAAGTTCTCATTTATACTCTTGTCATATATGTCTGAGAGATGAAGAATCTTCTTTTGCCTTAGATGGGCATAGTCTTATTTCCATCCATATTTAGGCATGGAGATACATTCATTCTTTCTATTATCTATTCATCAAGGTCAATTTTGTTAAATATTGGTAAGGGAGTTCTCAGCCTTGGTTGTTTATCTTCCTTTCACTTAATAGTCCTTGAAGCTTCTGTCTTGTTATGTGGGTAATTTGAGGAAAGGTGGGGTATAAGGGAGTTTGAAAGGAGGATGTTGGAGACTTGCTAAATGGTTACAGTTACAGGTAGGCTGGGATTAAAGGAGATCCAGGGTATAATAGGACTGAAGTCAGGAGTATAACACAGAAGGGAAACAGAGATCTTTTAGGGAGAAGAGAAATTAAACTAAACAGACAAACACAGCAGGCTTACAGACTGGGACTTCAATTCAAACACAAGCTGAGGGAAATAGACTAGACTGAAATTAACAAACAGGCTTTAGTTAATTTCACAGGAAGGGACTTGTTTTGAAGTAACACCTTCCTTCAAGATGGATGCCCCAGCTTCTCTCTAAGCCCAGAGTATGTTGTCTCTTTCCCTCTTCTTCCCACTTGATAACTAACAGACAAATTACACTAATAGGGCTATTGAAACACAAAAGGGTTTATTTTGTTTGAAGGATGTTTGTTAGGAAGGTGGATCAAAGGAAAGCCCTATCAGTTGTCTCAGGAACCTCAGGTGGGGGAAGGGAAGTAAAGATGGAGTCTGAGTAAGGACCTGCCTTTTTAAACTCAGCTTTACAAAATGCTATGGCTATCTAAAGGTAATAAATGATGACTGTCTAACTATAACTAATGCTGTCAATTAGGTAACTCTTCACAGATTTAACTCCTCTCTAATTACTCTCCTTATTAACTCCACAAACATATAAGATAAGGGAGGGAAAGCAGGGGTGGTATTAGGAAAGGAAGATATAAAGGGTTTATCTAAATAATAATTTCTTAAGTAAATATATCAAAGCTAGGCTAAATTTTAATATTAAAGCTAGGTACTCAAAGCAGCTCAGCTCATTCACAACCTCTCTCCATGGAAGATCCAGTCAACAGTCAACTGCCCCTTTCTCAAGATTCCAAAAGCCTAACAGCTTTTGCAACTCAGCCAAAGCTAGAAAAAACTATATGACCCCAATTCTGTATACTACAGTCTCTGTCTCTGTGCTCCTAGCAGGAACTCTCCTAACACAGTGGAGCAAAGATTCCAGAGAATACCAATCAGTAAGCATTTATTTAAAAACTTACTATGTGGGGGAAAGTCTTTATAGCAAGTTTTTCTGACAAAGCCTTCATTTCTCAACTATATAGAGAATCAATTTATAAAAATGCAAATCATTTCCCATTTGATACATGGTCAAATTTTATAAAGAAGCAATCTTCATGTGAAGAAATTAAAATGATCATTGGTCATGTTAAAAAATGCTCCAAATTACTATTCTTTAGTGAAATACAAATTAAAACAACTCTGAGGTACACTTCATATCCATCAGAATGGCTAACATGACAAAAAAAAAGGAAAATTATAAATGCTGCAAGGGATTTAGAAAAGTTGGGACAATAATGATTGATGGAGGAGTTGTAAACTGATACAACCATTTTGGAAAGCATGCTCAAAAGACCATAAAAATGTGTATACTCTTTGGCACAGCCATATCATTCCTAGATCTGCAATTCAAAGAGATTAAAGATAGAGGAAAAGAACATACCTATACAAAATATTTAGAGTAGCTCTTTTTGTGGTGACAAAGAACTGGAAAATAAAAGAATGTCCATCAAATGGGGAGCAGCTCAACAAATTGTGGTTTATGCTTGTAATGGAATGCTATTGTGCCATAAGAAATTCCAAAGAACTTGTTCACAAAATAACCTGGAAAGATTTATACGAAGTGCTATAAAATGATGTAAATAGAACAAGGAGTATGTTGTACACTAATAAAACCATGTATGATGATCAACTATGAATAACTTAACTATTATCAACAAGACGAGGATCAAGGACAACTCCAAGAGATTCATTCCAAAAAAATAGGATATTGAGAGCCATAAAAGGAAGAGTCTGACTGTAAATTGAAACATACTATTCTTTATTTAATTTCCTCAATGAATTTTTCCGGAGAGTAAGCAATATATATCACAAAATGACAAATATGAAAAGATGTATTATATGATAACATATACAATCTGTACTATATTATCTGCCTTCTTGTGGAATGGGGAAGGGTGAGAGGAACAGAGAGAATGAATTTCAAAATATTGGAAAACAAATAGTAAGAAATGTTATTGATAAGTAATTGGGAAAAATTATTAAAAAAAAAAAAGATTCAAGAAGCAGTCTTTGAACTCACGGAGCTTATGTCCAATGGGGCAAGACATTACATACACAAATGATTTTTCTGCAAAATATGAAGAAATATTCTCAGCTGGGAGAATGGAGGGAAGGAAAGTCATGGGAGTTTTGAAGAGAGATGCAAATATTAGCAAGAAAAGCTGCTGAAAGTGAGACAGTGAGTTGATAAGAAATATATTGATGGATCCAGTTGAGGTGTAACATAAATATGTAGTAGACCTAGTAAGTAAAGAGAAGACTATCAATACTTACCATAACCTGGAAGAAAATGATTTAACTCTTTGTAGTCTTTTGGCCATTATAGAAAGTCTCTCTCTCCAAATCGCTATATATATTCTCCATTTTCAGCCCTTATGAACAATCTAGATCCTGTATCCCAATTCCTAGTCATCTCAATAATGGAGCAATGAGACTATATTAAACAAAGTTTATGAAGGGTTTCAATACCATTTAGAGAAGGTTTTTCTCAATGCTTTTCTTTTTAAATATTATTCCTGTTATAAACTTGATAGAGACAAGTAAAGACAAACTATTCCCCATAAAAAGAATAGTAAAATCATACTGTACATGAAACCATAAATTTTCGCTATCTATAGCTTATTCTTTTAAAGTATATTTCAAATTTAACAGATTTCCAACACTTCTGCTTATCTATGACCTCTTTCAAAAGGTTTTCTGTTTTCTCTCTGTATTTTTAACTGATTCATTAATGATATTTTTTTCTTTTTTCATCACCATCACTACCCTCCCCCATGCCCATGGCCCTCTCTGCACTCAATAAAATCTCTTTTTGGTAACAAATAAGCTTAACTAAGCAAAACAAAACAATATATCCTGAAAATGTGTACCTCATTCTACATATCTGGACATGTACCTCTTTTGCTACTAGAGAGGAAACATGATTTATCATTAGTTTTCTGAAGTTTTAATTAATTGATTGATCTTTTTTTTCTTTCATAGTTATATCCCTTCTCAGTGTGGTAGTCATTTTATAATTGCCCTCCTTATTCTATTCACTTCACTTCATCATATAAGTTCTCCCATATTTTTCTAAATGCATCTATCCTATTCATCTTATTTAAGACACATAATATTATGTTGCATTCATTTGTAATAATTGGGTATATCATTTTGAATTTTATTGGCATCCACAGTGTTCTACTTGTCTTCTATCATATAAGTGTTTCTGCAAATATTTTTGTCTTCATGTCTTTTTTCTTCTTCACTTTCTTTAGAGTATTATGCTAATAATGAATGAATAAATTAATCAAAATCATTAAGTGTTTATTGTGTGTAAAATGGTGCAAAATGCTGGAGAAATTGGTAGAAAAGTAAGACAGTTACTATTCTGAAGGGGCTCATATTCTACTGTTAATTTTAACTGCAAATCAGATGCATAAACTGAATAGGTCCTATGGTACATCAATAAAATCATACTTCTTCTCCCAAAGCAATTGGCAAAGTAATGGAACTTCTTTACTGTCGTTTTTGTTCATAAAATCAGTCACTTGTCATGCTGAACTGTTTGATTATGTCAAGTATTATTAACAAAATTATTATATTTTCTACAATTACATGTAGATACAGTTTTTAATAATCATTTTCATTCTCCAAATTCCCCCACAAATTTTAAAAATAGTGCCTCTGAATAAACTTTAAAGTGGCAAAAGTTGTTAAGAGTCAGGGAGAAATACTTATCCAACATGAGACAAAATGAGAAGAAACTAGGAGGGTTCTGGTTGGCTATTTAATAGCCAAATAAACAGATAGCAAGTCCTGGAAGCAGTTATTTCTCAGTTTGAGAACCAACTGACTGTGGATGGCCAATAAAGAAAAGACTGGAAGGAGACCTACTGCACTGACTAGATACTGTATTAAATTTTCGCTACAGAATAGAAGGAGCAAATACATACAAGTTTGTGAACCCTAGAAGAGAAGAGTTGCCATTGTGGGGCCTTTCTTGGTGTTCTGCTTCCACCTTAGTGCAATAGCTCTTTTATGTTTGCCTTGTAGTTTATTTTGAACTGAAAAATTATTTCACTCCATCCTCTGTGGACTGTACTGCTCCAAAATTTGTTTTAAGGAGGTATATCAAAGTTGTTTAGAAAGTAATTTGTTAGAGATCTGGTGGGTCGGTGTTCTTTCTCTACCATCTTGGCACTTTCCACACTGATAAATTCTTAAGGCAACAAGAAATAATAAAAAGAAAATTTTTAAAATGGAGAAAGACAAGAAACATCTTAATACAAAAGCAACTGACCTGGAAAGCAGATTTGAGAAGACACAATAGAAGAATTCCTGGACTATTCAAAAGTTATGATTTTTGAAAAATAATTTAAGCTGTCTTTCAAGAAATTGTTAAAGAATATTACCCTGAAGTTTTGGAACTAGAAGATAAAATTGAACTTGAAAGAATTCATTCATCACCATCTGTAGGAGATCTGATTAGGAAAACTCACAGGGGCATTATAGCTCTTTTTTGTAATTCCTAGATTCAGGCAAATTTACTACAAGTAATTAAAAAAGAAATAATTTTAATAATGCAGAGATACAATAAAGATAACAAAATTCATTATTTTCTACACTAAAGAAAATTAAGGGCATGAAAAACAACATTTCAAAGAATAAAGCAGCTAGATTTTTGGCCAAGGATAACCTACACAGTAAAGGTGAGAAAAGAAATGGTAATTAAAAAAATAAAAGACTCTCAAATATTCATGAAGCTAAAACCAGAACTCATTGGAAAATTTAAAATGCAAGAATGAGAACATAAGAAGATAACATGAAAGACCAATTACAAAGGATTTAATGAGGTCAAAATGCTTACTTCCCATATGGCAAAATAGTATGTTTAAACATTAAGAATAATATCATTAATTGGATGGTTTGAAGGAACATTTACAAATACAAGCTTGAAGGTCGAATTGAATATAATAGAATGAGTTTTGAATAAAAATGGATTAAGAGGGATAAATTAGAATAATCATCACATATAAAAAAAGTACAAATGAAAGAAGTGTTTCATTGAGGGGAAGGAGAGGATAATGTGATAAGAAATCTAGTCCCTTGTTCTCTTGGGATCTGGGTGAAATTTTTCCTTAACTTGTAAGGAGATAAGTGGGTGAGGGATAAAGATTAAAAGAGGGAATATTAGTAGGGCATAGAGATTTTTAAGAGGGCAAGAGGATATAATGAGGGGATTTTAGAAGAGGGTTAAGTGAGAGGTTCATTAAATAGATTCAAAACCAAGAAGGTAAGTGGAGGAGAAAAGGGAGGGAACTTTAGAATGTGTGGGAAAGAAAATATAGTTTTCCCAGCAGTTTTTTGTAAAGTAGAGAGTTAATCTTCTTCAAAAGCTTAGATCATTGGATTTATCAAATATTAAGTTACTATTATCATTCACGATTGTGTACTGAGTGCATAATTTATTCCATTGCTACTCCGCTCTATTTCTTAGACAGTATTAGATTGCTTTGATGATTGTTTCCTTATAATGTAGTTTGAGATTCAGCTAGGCCACCTCCTCCATATATTTTTCATTAATTCTCTTGAGATTCCAGGTCTTTTATTCTCCCAGATGAATTTTGTTATTGTTTTTTTTAGTACTAAGAAATAATTTTTGACTAGCTTGATTTGTATGGCACAGAATAAGTAAATTAATTCAGGAAGAATTGTCCTTTTATCATATTGGCTCAGCCTTTTCTTGAGCAATTAATGCTTTTCCAATTATTTAGATCTGACTTCATTTCTGTGAAAAAAAAATGATGTATAGTTCTTATCATATAGTTTCTGGATTTGTCTTGGCATGTAGATTACTAGGTGTTTTATATTTCTACATTTTTTAAAATGAGAATTGTCTTTCTATCTCTTGCTGTTGGACATTACTGGGAGTATAGAGAAATGCTGATGATTTTTGCAGGTTTAGTATACATCTTGAAACTTTGGTAAAGTTATTAATTTTTTAAATTAATTTTTTGGTGGATTTTATATATCCTATTTCCAAGTACACTATCATGTAATCTACAGATTAATAACTTTTTCCCTCATTGCCTATTCTAATTCTTTCAATTTCTTATTTTGTTATTATTATAATTAGCATTTCCAGGACAATATTGAATAGTAGACGTTATAATGGGCATACTTGCTTCACTCCTGATCTTAGTGGGAAGGCTTCCATTTTATTCAGATTCCAGATAATATCTGTTGATGGTTTTAGATAGATACTATTTATCATTTTGAGAAATGCTCCATTTATTCCAATGATTTTTAGTGTTTTTAAAAGAATTGATGTTGTATTTTGCCAAAAAGTATTTTTTTTCTCTATCTATTGAAATAATCATGATTTCTTTTTTATTTAGTTTTGGTTTTGTCATCAAATGGTAAATTATACTGATAGATTTCCTCATATTAAACCATCCTGAGTTCCTGGTATAAGCATACCTGTTCATACCATGATTCTTAAGATATGTTATTATAGTCTACTTGAAAGAGTAGATTATACTTTTTTGAATATACTATTTGAATAAACTTTTTGCTTCAATATGCATTAAGGATATTAGTCTATAGTTTCCTTCTTTGTTCTTGTTCTTCCTGGTTTAAGTATCAGCACCATATTTGTATCATCCTTCCTAAGCTATTTTCTAAACAATTTATTTAGTATTGGAATTAATTGTTCTTTAAATATTTGATAAAAATCACTTTTGATTCCATTATGGCCCTGGCCCTTTTTTGTTTAGGGAGTTCATTAATGGCTTGTTCAATTTTTTTTTTCTGAGATGGGATTGTTTAAATATTCTATTACCTCTTCTGTTAATTTAGGAGATTTACATTTATTTAAATATTCATTTATTTTATTATCAGATTTATTGCCATATAATTGGGTAATAACCCTTAGTAATTGTGTTAATTTCCTCTTCATTGGTTGTAATCCTGCCCTTTTAATTTTTAATGCTGGTAATTTGGTTTCCTTCTTTCTTTTTCTTAATAGAAATAGTGTTTTTTTCTAATTTTATTGTTTGGGTTTTTTTGGTAAAACCAATTTCTTTTCTTATTTTTTTACTTCAATTTATTTTTTTTTTACTTTCAGCTTTATTAATATTTCCTTTAATTTTCAGGATTCTATTTTGGTGTCAAAGTGGGAGATTTTAATTTCTTCTTTTTCTAGTTTCTTAGTTGTATATCCAATTCATTGATTTATTATTTCTCTGTTTCCCTGTCAAAAAGTATGAACAGATACTTTTTGGATGAGGAAATCTAAGCTACATGTAATTATATAAAAACTTATTCTAAATCATTATTGATTAGAAAAATGCAAATAAAAATTACTCTGAGTTATGAACTCATACCTATCAGTTTAGTTAAAAAGATAAAAGGGAGAATGAGAAATATTGGATATGATGTGGAAAAATAGAGACTCTAATACATTGTGGGTAGAATATGAACTGATCCAAACATTCTAATAGAGCAATATGAAATTATACTTACAGTTATAAAAACTGAGTATACCTTTTGATCCAGTAATACCACTATTCAGTTTACTTCCTACAGTAGTCAAGGAAAAAATGAATATAAACTATATGTTCTAATATGTTAGCAGCTTTTTTGTAGTGGCAGAAAATTAGAAATGGAGATAATGTCCATCAATTGAGGAATGGCTGAAAGAAAGGAAGGAAGTGTGGTATAAAATTGTAATGGAATATTTTTGTTCCATAAGAACTAACAAAGAAGATGATAAAAAAAAACAAACTCTGAAAGACTTATATGAAGTGTTGCAAAGTGAAGTGAGCAGAACCAGCAGAACACTGGACACAATAACAACAATAATGCATGATGATATAACAAATTGTGAATGACTTTGTATTTTGTATAATAATTTTCTCATGTAAGATAAATTAATGTATAATATTTCAAGTATTATTTTTTTTAAGTTTATTATCTATCAAAATAGAACCACATAACTAAGTTTTCTACCTGCTTAAAATGTCCACTCCACCAAAACCACCAACAGGAAGGAAAGACAGCTAGACACAGAACTCCACCCAATTTATATCCTGTCTACATAAGCATGTAACAACAGGAAGTGAGTGGGTTCCTGGGAATTGTACTTTTGCTGGGGATCGCAGTTTTGCTGGGAATCACAGTTTTTAGGGTAAAAGACTCCAATTACACATTTACAATGTTGGGTTTAATTAGTTATTAATTAGTTATATAGCATAAGTAGAAGCAGAGAGATAAATACCAGAGTCCCTGTAATGCATGGCCATGGAAAAATCATAGTGGTCGCTTTAAGGAAGACTGGCATGCTGGGAAGATTGTTAGAGAACTCTTGGCCACTCTCTTGAGCTTACTGTATTGAGAGGTGGTTGGTGACTTTTCTCTGTATACTATCAGTCAGTAATTTTGGTTAAACTTAACTTGGAAACCTTACAAGAACATCTGTGAAGGTGGGAATAGTTTTGTTTGGTGTCAGAGCTGTTCTCCTGAAGAGAGAAACAGCTACCAGTGTGGGGCTCTGTTTTACTCTCACTGAAAAGCATTGAGATCTGACTCCCTGCTGGAAAGAGTCAGAGGATGCCATTGAGTTCTAACTGTCAGATCTATACAGTTAGAGAAGGCAACCTGTTACTTTTGATATGTTTTAAGGAGGTTAAGAATATTCCAAGATTATATATTAGAATAAGGTTAGATAGATAGAATTGGGTTTTAGGTAGAGAGTTGAGAATAAGTTTGAGGAGGTTCACCTTTGGTGAACAAGAAACAAATTCTTGCGGATTTGGTCGGGGGTTATATTTTGAAATCTTAGATTTAGATTGAGTTTTCCTACTTTATTCATACCTCTTTTATCCTATCCCTGCCTCTCCTGATAGTTAATAATAAATAAGGGTTGGATTAAGTTGTGTCCAGAAAATTCATTCATTGTCAACAACCAGTTGACCCTAACAGTTCAAGCCTATCTATCCGAATTGATAAGGATAAATCAACTATCCATATCAATAACAAAAAACAAGATCAATATTATCAATAACAATGACTTAAGTTCTATCAAGGAGGCAAGGATCCAGAATAACCCTAATGGATTCATGAGAAAAAGGATATCCACTGACAGGGAAAGAACAAATAGATTCACTTTATTTCCTTCATGAAATATTTTTCTAATATAAGCAATATCCATTTTGCTTCATAAAATCATAAAATGGGAAATACATATCATATCATAATATATGTGCAACATAACTGCCTTCTTGAGGAAGAGTAAAGAATGAGAAGGGGAAGAAGGCAAAAGGAGGCTTAGATTATTGGACACATAATGTGATAATTTATTTCTATTGGATAAGCATACTTATAATTTATCAGATATGTATAACAAATCATATATGGTATATCATTATAAAACATATTATATTATGATATATGTACAAAAATAAAAATAAATGGTAAAATGATTAAACTAAAAATATTAATGCAAAGGAGTATGAAAAATGAGGAAGATAGTGGGCAATGATTAAACTTACTCTCCTCTGGATTAGTGCAAAATAGGAATAACATCTGCATGTGAATAGCTATAGAAACCTGGTAGGGAAGCAAGAAGGAAAGGGAGAATAAGAAAATGGGATGGGGATGGACAAAAGGCAAGGTGAACCCAGGAGGACAGTAGTAATAAACAAAATTATTTGTGAACAAGGAAAGGCAGAAAGGGGAGGAAAAGAGGGGTAAACAGGGGGAAACAGTTAATCATCATAACTGGGAATGTGAATTGGATGAACTCATCCATAAAATGGGAGAGGATGGCAAAGTATATCAAAAGCCAGAATCCCATAATATGTTATCTATCTATTTCCATGTTATCTAAAAGGAAAAAATTACAGCAGGGATACACATATGAGTAAACATAAAGGACTGAAACAGAATCTACTATTCTTCAACCAAAGTTTAAAACTAGGCATAGGAATTATGTTCTCAGACTAATTGTAATGGAATACTATTACACCACAGAAATGATAAACAAGATGATCACAAAAAATCCTGAAAAGATGTATATGAAGTTGATACAAAGCAAAATGAACAGAACCAGAAGAATATTGTACATTGTAACACATAAAATATGATGATCAATTGCAAATGACTTAACTATCATTAACTGCAAAGATGCAGGAAAGCACCGATGGACTTCTGACAAAAAAAGGCTAGCAATTTCTAGAGAAAGAATTGTTGAAGTTTGAATGCAGATTGAAGCAAGCCATTCTTCACATTATTTCCTCCATTAATTTTTCTCTAGTTATGCAATATGTCTTCTTTCACAACATGATGAACATGGGAATATTTATTGTATTCCAACACATTTGTAATCAATAACATATTACCTACTATCTTTGAAAAGGGGAAGGGGTGAGAGGAAGGGATAAAACATGGATCAAAAAATATCAGGAGGAGGGCAGCTGGGTAGCTCAGTGGAGTGAGAGTCAGGCCTAGAGACAGGAGGTCCTAGGTTCAAACCCGGCCTCAGCCACTTCCCAGCTGTGCGACCCTGGGCAAGTCACTTGACCCCCCATTGCCTACCCTTACCAATCTTCCACCTATGAAACAATACACCGAAGTACAAGGGTTTAAAAAAATATATCAGGAAAAGATTGTAAATATGTAATTAGAAAATTGTATGGTTATGTAATCTAGTGCTGGTGGTGATGGGGAATTAAAAATTAAAAGAAAAAACTTATGAAGGAAATAAAATGAAAATTATATGTTTCAGCATGAAATCAGATTCTGTTAGTTCTTTCTCTGGCAATGAATAGCCTTTTTTGCCATGAGGCATCTTTTTAGCTTAAAGATTTACCTTATTTGGAACTATGCCCCAAGGGCTTTAAAAGACTGTCTGCCCTTTGATCCAGCCATACCATTGCTGAGTTAGCACCCCAAAGAGATCATAAAGAAAAAGACTTGTATAAAAATATTTATAGCCACACTCTTTGTAGTGGCAAAAAACTGGAAAACGAGGATATGCCCTTTGATTGGGGAATGGCTGAACAAATTTTGGTATCTGTTAGTGATGGAATACTATTGTACTCAAAGGAATAATGAACTGTAGGGATTCCATGTGAACTGGAAAGACCTCCAGGAATTGATGCAGAGTGAAAGGAGCAGGACCAGGAGAACATTGTACACAGAGACTGATACACTGTGGTAAAATCGAATGTAATGGACTCCTGTACTAGCAGCAATGAAATGATCCCAGACAATTCTGAGGGTCTTAAGAAAAAGAACACTACCCACATTCAGAGGAAGAACTCTGAGAGTAGAAACACAGAAGAAAAACAACTGCTTGAACACATGGGTTGATGCAGATATGAATTGGGATGTAGACTCTAAATGACCACTCCAGTGCAATTATCAATAATATGGAAATAGGTCCTGATTGAGGACACATGTAAAAACCAGTGGAAATGCACATTGGGCTGTGGGGGATGTGGGGACAGGGGAGGTGGAGGGGAGAGTAAGAGCATGAATCATGTAACCATGGAAAAATTGTCTAAAAATAAAAATTAACAAAAAAACCTTAAAGATTTGCCTAGAGTATTGACCATACAGCTAATATTTGTTTGAAACAGAAATTGAACCCAACTCTTCCAAGTCAGGTTTCTCTTCACTACATTACTATGTAGTCTCATAGGTTGCTAGATAGCACAGTGCATAGAGTGCTAGACTTGGAGTCAGGTCAATTTGAATTAAAATCCAGCCTAATATATATTTACTAGCTATGTGGCCCTGGGCATGACTTAACTTCTGTTTAGCTCATTTTCCTTATCATTAAATGAGAATGATAGTAGTACTGAAATTATATGGTTGCTATGAAAATAAATATATAATTTTAATCTAATGCTAAATATTACTAGTCATTATTGGTTCAGTTAGCTAGTCAAGAAGCATTTATTAATTACTTACTATGTGCCAGGCACTGTACCTGAAAATATGAATAGAAGCGGAAAGACAGATACCTCCTGCCCCAAGGAACTTATATTCCAATGGAGGAAGACAACACATAAAATGGAGATAAAAAACAAATGAGGAGGTAAATAGTACTCAAGATATAGAACATGATGTGGAAAGCTCTGTGGAGATGTTTCAGTAGAGAGGGGTGAAGACATCTTTGCCCTGGGCCTCTTCCTTAAACTGGAAGTTCTGGGAAGAATCAAAAGCTGAGACCTCAGGAGGAAAAAGTACTTGCAATATGAGAAACAGCCCAGGGGTATAGTGAGCTTCCAGGATTAAGATGTTTCTATGGCAGCCTAAATAATTCCTCGGGAGATGAGTCAGCAGTATAGCTTGGAGAGAGATGAAGTGGATGACAAAACAATTAGTTGTGTAGAAAAGTCAGCAAGCATTAGTTTAAGCACTTCCTATGTACCTGGTTTTGGGCTAAGCACTGGCAATATTAAATTAAGTAGAAAGGAAAGCAGTTCATCAAGCATCTTACAGTCTAAATGGGGAAGACTACACATGGAATGAGGCTGGAGGGATGAGATAAGAAGGTGGACAGTAGAGATAAAAGTACCCAGAGTTTGGAGAGAGGATTGAAGGCAAATTCTGGGAGGAAAGTCAGAAGACCAGCCAAGAGAGGAATTAAAAATGTGTAGGAAAAAGAACTGACATTAATATCAAGTAGCAATTCAAACAAAATTATTAAATATTTATATATTTAAAAATACTTCGTGTCTATGGCCTCTTTCCTATGAAGTACACTGAATCTTACAAATTAGAAAGTCTCCTCAATGAAATAATTGAGAAATGGCCTTACCATCCAAACTGAAATTTATGAAAAATGCATAATGCCTTGATTATGACAGGCAGCTACTTAGTATATTAAATTAATCTATCAGTATCTAAACCTCAAAATGACACTGGAGAAGAACAGTGAAATTGGGATTTAGAATTGAATAAGTAGAGAGGCTGGAACTAGTGCAATATATTTAATGATCTCAAGATAGTCACCTCCACAAGAGTCCATATTTTTGCAAGTTGTAGAGCATTGTGAATTCAGAAAAACTAAAATTTTAGATGACCCAGATGTGGAAGAGATAAAAATGCATAATAGATATGAATAGGGTATAAATAATAATAATGATATCTTTTATATGAAAAGTTGCAAAAAGATTATCATCAAAAGAAAAATAACAAGAAAGGAGAGGGAACTGGTTATATAGCAAAGGTATGGATGAGACACAATTTGAGCACTGTATGGTAGATAAAATATCAAAAGAACCAAAAAAGGTTTTTAATGCAGAGATTGATCACTGGTGGATTTAGTGAGACTTGGACATGAATCTCACAGAATGTAAAGGCATGGAGAGGTCACAGTCTTTTCTAATGAGCCAGGGGGTGACATTCACAGCAATGAGATATGGATCTATTGTTGTTTGAAAGTATGTGAAATCTATTGTGATTCCAGCTGAGAATATAGATATGCATATCAATATATTTCCTGTCTCAAAGTTTTTATAAAATTGTAAGAGAAGGTCAAGAAATGGCCATCTCAAGCAGGAATTTTAAATAACCACAATTTAAAAAGTTGACTCTACTATTGCAAAAATTTCTAACTCCTATTTTGATGAGCCAAGCAGGTAACAAGATACTGGAAACTGGGAGACAGATGTAAGGACTGAGTCAAAAATCACCTCCCCTCATTTTAGCCTTGATATACTTATCAGGTAAGAATACATGACTACTTAGTGCTGATACCTTAACTTAATCAATCAAAGTCAGACTAATTGTTAAAAGTCTTTAAAAGTCATTCAATGAAGTTAAAAGACATCAGACAAGAAATCTGTTCCAATTTCTGAGAGATTTTGTCATATCTTCTGGTTTCTATACAAAGGCATCTAATTAGCTAGAAATAGCAAAGACTTTGATGGATGGCACATTAACAAGATTTACAACAAAACCATTTTTGCTCTTTGGAAGGGGAGTAAATTAATAACATTCAAATACTTCCTCCCCCAGACCCCAAGTCCAGGACCAACTGCTTATAAGACTCATCTGTTCTTTCAGTATCTTTGCTCTAGGACTAAGTGCTAACAAGATTCAAGTGCTCTTTGAGGATCTCTCCAGGAAAGGACAAAATGGTTAAATATACCACTACTCCTTCTCATTTTCATGGGTCAGTACAAAGGAATAAATTTGTTTTCCTACACTAGAATGAACCAATTAATTCTCTAATGAATGAGACAAGTTCCCAAGAAAAAGGTTCACCATATTGTAGACACATCAAATTTGTCAGAAGATTGTCTTTGTCCAAATAGGTAAATAAAATGTCACTGGGAGAATTTAAACTACTTGTGTAATATCACAAACTTAATAAGCATCATAGCTAAAATGAGAAGCCAGGTCAATTGAAACAACAAAAAGTATCCTGTTCACTGCCAGTTGGGCCACTAGAAAGCCTTCCTGAAATTTGATCCACATCATAAGTGGTAATAAAAATGTTAAACTTGCTTGATTTTGTATTAAAAATGATGTCTATTTCTTTAAGTCATGACATTAGAAGGATTATAATTTTAGAGCTAGAAGATAGCTCAGAAGTAATCTACTCTGATACATTTATTTCCTTTTCCCCTCTTTTTGGGGGTCTTTATTTTATTTTCCCCCGTCATGTTTATGTTTTTTCTCTCTTTTCTACCCCTCTATTCTCCACAAGAAGGCAGGAAATATGATATAGGTTATACATTGATTATCATATATTACATATTTCCCTGTTCATCATTTTTTGAAACTTGACACATATTGCTTACACTAGAGAAAAAATCATATAGGAATTAAAGTGAAGAATGGTATGTTTCAATGTGAATTTGGACTTGGTCTGCTCTTTCTAGGGAGTTGGATATCTTTTTTGGTTGTGAAGTAAATAAATAAACCAGGGAGTCTGGGGAATACTGGGTGGGTCTGATTAACTGTCAAACACTAACAACACAAAGGGATCACACCCACTCCCACAAGGAAAGGACTGAGCTTGGGAAATGAATAGTGACAGAAAACACACAGAAAGGGTGAATGGCAGTTGGAGCTAACATCCCTTCTCACTAACCAGGGATTTTAATCACTCTACAAAGGACAAATGGGTCCTTTGAGTTGTGGAGAAGGAACAAAAAGAAGTGATAAGAAAGTTTAATGATAATAGGGAAAAGGGGAAATGAGAGAAGTTTGACTATTCTACTAGGGAAAGCTCAACCAACTGCCACTTAGAATGGGGAGTTAAGCTGGCTTCCTCAAACACTAGCATAGACAGGCAGGCAGTCTAACTGGGTCAGGAGAGACTGCTACGGGCTTGGAGACAAGAAGATTCTCACACCACTGGTGACACTAATCCAAGTTGATCCCTTGATGACAAAAGGTAACTGGAACAAAATCCTTGATCAGCCAGTAAAATCCAATGGACTAGGGAGAAAGGCAATCTCAATTTGTCCACCCAAATTTCCAACAGGTTATATAGGTTGTAGACAAACTGGTAGGCAGGATCACAGCTCCAAAACCTTCTTCCTCCAGCCCTGACAGTTCACTCTCTCTTTCTCTGCATTCCATAAAGAATATTCATGTCTGCCAGCCAAGATTTTGCCCTTTTCTGCCCATGTGTGTATGCTTATCTAACTTAACTACTTTATACTCTATCTTATAAGTTTGACTATAAAAGTCATGAGTCACTTATTTATTTTTAACATTCATTTTTGAAAAAAAATTTGACTTTCAAATTCTCTTCCTCCCTCCAGTCCACTACCCCCATCCATTGAGAAGACAAGCAATATAATATTCACTATCCATGGGAACTCATCCAAAACATATTCCCTTAATAACCATGTTGCAAAAAGGAAAATAAAGCAAGAAAAATAAAGTAATCTCTGGAAAAAACCTTAAATGAACTGTTGCAAAATGAAATGAGCAGAACAAAAAGAACCTTGTATTCAATAATAGCAATTGTAACAATGGTCAATTGTTAAAGAACTCTTACACTTAAAAAGACAATGATCCAAGACAATTCCAAAGAACCTGTGAGAAAAATGTTATCCATTCTCAGAAAGAGAACTGATGAACTCAATGCAAATTGGAGTATATTTTTTCACTTTCTTTATGTTTCTTGCTTTTTGTTGTTGCTTTGTTTTGTTTAGCAACATGACTACTATGGAAATATGCTTTGCATGACTTCATACGGATAATTGACATAATATTTCTTGCCTTCTCCATAGGTAGAGTATAAGCAAGAAGGAAGGAGAGAATTTGGAGTTCAATTCTTTAAAAATGAATGCTAAAAAGAAACTTAAAAATATAGAAACATAAAGAAATTAATATCTTTATCTTCAAGAAAAGGAATCTGCAAACCAGAGAAGTAAAGCTATTTGTCTAAGGACATTTAAGGAACATGAGTTGAACGTAGGTCCTCTTCTAGTATCACTGTACCATCATAGCCCTATTCATTGTAATCTGTTAGAACATAAAATAGACTTCATTTGTTTCAATCAGAGCTTCTGGATAGCATCTTTCTGTAAATTCTAAGTTAAAAAATGTTCCTCTTTGAATGAATTTTTAAATTAGTTTCATTCACTTATTCATTCACCTGGGATTCTGTTAAAGAAATTTATGTGATACTAGAGGTGGCCCAGTGGAAACAGCTCTGAATCTGGGGTCTGGAAGATTTGAGGTCTACTAACTGTGTGACCCTGAGTAAGTCATCTAGTATCTGTTTCCCTTAATCCACTGGAGATGAAAGTAGCAAATCATTCTAGTAAATATGCCAACAACATACAACGTACAGTATGATTCAGGAAGTCACAGTCAGACATGACTGAACAACAACCATAAAGAGATACATAAATGTGTATACATACTTGTTAATGGGATCAACCTGTGAATTCTTAGAACTTAAAACACTGAAGATAAATTATGAAAAATTAAAATAACTAAGGATTACAAAGGGCATTTGCAAAACTCTCTTCAATTCTAGCCAACCATGTGTATTAACACATTTGAGAATAATGACACTTCTGTCCTCTGTCATTTATAAAGGATTCAGCACTCAAAGATTTTCAATTTGATCCTTATAGGCCAATGAATTAAAAAAGTGCTTCACGTGAAGGGTTTAGGATTAAAATCCAACTTGAATGCCAAGTGCTTATAAAGATATGGCATCTAAAGCACTTGCCCTACCTAAACCACCCTGATATTGGATTTGGAGCTGTCTCTTTTCTGTATATTCCCAAATTTAGGTGCATGAACATAAATCCCAAAGTGGACATATCCAAGCTTGGAGAACATTTTGTGAGCTTGAGAGGTTAAGGGATTCTGGCATTTAATTCTGGGTTGTCATGTAGAAGGGGACCTGACAATTACTATTGGACCCTGAGAAGAGTCCCACTAGGTAGAAGATTAATCCAATCCCTGGACTGGATTATCAGAATTTTGTGGATTCAGCACAGAACCACAGTAAATTGTGAAATGATTAATCAACAGTCCCGAAAACTATTTCATGGTAAAATAGTTTCTGTCAATGTGAGCTAAGTATAATTTGTTATATATTGTATTTCTGAATCCTATTTTAATTATTTCTGATAATTTCATCTTTTAAGAGCCTTTTTGTTAAACTATTCCTTTTTTGTATGTGAAATAAATATCCATCCTATTCATTATATAGAGTATTCATTGAGTACCATTTTATTCCCCTTTAGAATACCTAGACATAAGTCAACAGCTTTAAGGAATTTGTCCCTAGGGCATCCCTGTAAAGGCATAATGAGTTGAAAAGTGTAGTGAAACTAGTCTGCCCCCTCCCCCTTTTTTTTAAGGTTTCAGACTTCCTCAGAATTGAACTCTATTTAGGCTATTTATGTGAGTCTAGAGTAGATAGGCTCTTTAATGGTAAAGAGAGCAGGCACAGTGCCCTAGCCCCTTGGGTCCAAAAGCAATTCCAATTGTAAGATTAAAATCAGAGGTACTCATATACAGTGTTATAAAGAGCTGGGCAAAGGAGAAACTGGAAAACTATACCACTTCTTTTTCTCTTTCTCAAATATTCCTAAATCTCTATAGTCTTCTAGTTGGGGACAGAATCACCTTGCTCTAGCAGAGCAATAACTTTGACAAAACATTTTCTTTTCAAACTTGCTATCTTTCTTAGAGGCAGTGTAGAGTAATAAAGTATTAGCTTGGAGTCAGATTTCAATGAAAATCCTTGTTATAAAGTTTATTAGCTATGTGATCATGGTGAAATCAGCTTGCCTCTTTGTTTCCTTAATCTTCTTTTGGGCAAAAGAATGCATTCAATCATATATTTTTCAATTTATTAAATTCTTGCTTCTTCTACATTATGCTAGGAACTGAAGAAGATGCAAAGTTACCAAAGGGACAGTCCCTGCTCTCATGTAGCTAATAGATTGAAGGAAGAATAAACATGTTATTAATAATAAAAGGTATTGTTTAAAAATAATTCATGATATTGTAAAAAAAAGTACAGAAAAAAATTCTTCCTGAAAGAATTTAGCTTTGTGTAATTTAGAGTCAATAGTACTATTTCAGTTGCTTTTAGGGAACAAAGGGGTAATGATCTAAAGTTGAGTTTATGTACAGATATATGTATATATATGTACATGTATATATATATATATATTTTTTTTTACCTCAGATTATACTTATTGGATTTATTTGTATCATAAATATTTGGCAAATAATGCAAATTTGATTTCAGGGAAAAATTAATNGTTACCAAAGGGACAGTCCCTGCTCTCATGTAGCTAATAGATTGAAGAAAGAATAAACATGTTATTAATAATAAAAGGTATTGTTTAAAAATAATTCATGATATTGTAAAAAAAGTACAGAAAAAAATTCTTCCTGAAAGAATTTAGCTTTGTGTAATTTAGAGTCAATAGTACTATTTCAGTTGCTTTTAGGGAACAAAGGGGTAATGATCTAAAGTTGAGTTTATGTACAGATATATGTATATATATGTACATGTATATATATATATATAGATATAGATATATTTTACCTCAGATTATACTTATTGGATTTATTTGTATCATAAATATTTGGCAAATAATGCAAATTTGATTTCAGGGAAAAATTAATGAAAAATTAATTTTAAACTATCTACAATGAATTAAAAGGACAAAATATATAATTAAGTTTTTTATTTGTAAAATCAGAACATTGGTTAATGAAATTCAATGCACTCCAAAGCTAGTTATATTTGTAATGAAAAGAAAATATATCATTAAGAAATGTCTACACAAGATAATTGAACTCATATTATGAGCAAGTACATTACAACTTCATTTCATAAATCATTTCATGAAGTAGTATATATGCTTTAGTATATGATAGAAAAGAGACATCACAAGAATATTACAACTGACTTGTTATTTCCATTCCATATTTTATAATTAGCAGTTGACTTTTGGACTTTTTCACATTAGAATAAGAATAGAACAGAAAGTAGAGCAAATCCATCACCCATTCATTTCCGACAGCAAACTCTCTTAGGTGAAATGTAGGTGAAGGATTTTCTGGAGCTGGCTACTCACTTACCCATCAAGATAAATCAGCTGCAATGTAGAGTTCCAAAGCAAGTAGATTAACTTCCCAAGCATAGCATCAACCATGAGGGCAGTCATTTTATTCCTAGAATCTATACTCTTAATGCAGCTCAAAACGATATTAAAAATTTTGTCTCCCATAACTTACTATTAGCTCATAATGGGCTTTAGCATACTGAATACCCTTAGGTAAATTGCTGTCTACTTATGCCTTCCTCAACTAATATTTAAAAAGTTGATTTTTTGAACCTTAATATCCAATTTTGCTTTTATGTAAGATGTATTATTCTTAGATGCATCACAATTACTTTAGTATGTTAGGACCTTTTGAGTCTCTGTCATCAACTATATTAGTTATACTTTCCAGTTTTGTCTTATTCATTAATATTAGAATACTATGTGTGCCTTAATACAAATTATTGATGAACCTAGTAAATAGCATGGAAATCAAGCAAAGATCCATGTGTCCATTTCGACTTTACTTTGAAATATGACATAAGGTATTGGTCTGTGCAGTTCTACCATACTGTTTTTCAGTTTTCCCAACAGTTTTTGTCTAATAGTGAGTTCTTCCAAAAGCTTGGATCTTTTGACTTGTTAAACACTAGATTACAATGATCATTCACTGCTGTATGTTGAGTGCCTGATATATTACACGGGTCTACTAATCTATTTATTAGCCAGTTCCAAACTGTTTTGTTGGTTGTTGCTTTATAATACTAGTTGAGATCCAGTACAGCTAAGCTACCTTCTTTCATATTTTTGATTCATTGCCTCGATATTATTGGCCTTTTGTTCTTTTGATTGTTTTATGATTTTTTCTAGTTTTATGAAATAATTTTGGGAAGTTTGATTGGTATGGCATTATAATTCTAGAGAATTTTTAGGCTCTAATCTCTTTTTCTTAACAGCTCAACAAAATTTGCCTTTCTTCAAAACTGTGATACTCATCTTATTTTTCATAATTTTCAAAGATTGCTCATTAAAAACTTAAAAAGTAGAACCAAAGTATTTAATAATTAGCACTTTTTACATACCAAACACTATACTAAATAATGAAAAAAAAAAACAGAAAGATAGTCTTTGCCTTCCAAGAGCTTTAAAGTGCAAGACCACAAATATATTTTTGGAGTGTCAAAAGGAGGATATTTTGATTAGGAAAGTTACTGGGATGGTGAGTGTAGCCAGAGTGAAGTAGATTGAGAGATCCTTTCATTGGACTATAGTTACAAAACTAGAAAGTAGAAGTTAAAGAGGAGCCATGGTAAAGGGATAATAAGTAAAACTTAGTAATACTGAGCAAATAAGGGACTTAACTATCAGGCCATTAGAGGTTTATGATCAAACAAATATTAATCCAGGTTCTTTTAACCTACCCCAACATGGGTTAGGCCAGTTTTTTTTCCCCTAAAAGGCAATAAATCTTTCGCTACAATTTGTTTCATAGCAGGAAACAAGATGTGAGCTGTGCCACCTTTGACATAAATCCACAATATGGTTTCTTGATCATTGAAAAAGCATGAAAATACTCAATTACAATGAATCTGAATCCTTTAGATATGGTGGAAATCCCAAGATGGTACAAGTCACCTAATACTGATCTGATAACCAGATGTGTTTCTATTTGGAAAGGAGAGTAATGTTGTCTACAAACACTAGAGAATCCCCTACTAAACATTCCTTCTTATTGGAAAATGAGGGGATGCCCTTCAACTGGGAAATGGTTGAACAAATTTTGGTATCTGTTTGTGATGTAATACTATTGTGCTAAAAAGAATAACGAACTGGAGGAATTCCATGTGAACTGGAATGATCTCCAAGAATTGATGCAGAGTGAAAGGAGCAGAAACAGGAGACCATTATACACAAAGACAAATACACTGTGGCACAATCGAATGTAATGGACTCCTGTAGTAGCAGCAATGCAATGATCCAGGACAGTTCTGAGGGACTTGAGAAAAAGAACACTATCCACATTCAGAGGAAGAACTCTGAGAGTAGAAACACAGAAGAAAAACAACTGCTTGATCACATGGGTTGATGGTCATATGATTGGGGATGTGGACTCTAAATGATCACTCTAATGCAAATATTAACAATATGGAGATGGGTTTTGATCAGTGGCACATGTAAAACCCAGTGGAATTGCATGCTGCCTGCAGGAAGGGTTTGGAAGGAGGAGAGAGAAAGAACATGAATCATGTAACCATAGAAAAATATTCTAAATTAATTAAATAAATAAATTTTTAAAAAATATTCCTTCTTACACTATGGCTAAATAAATCTCCTTTTGTTAACTATTGAAGGACCTAAAATTGTCTTACTTTGTTCCATTGAACTTGAATTAACAATTCTCAGACATTCTGTCTGTAGAGCATTTTGGATTTATTCAGTATATAGCTTATTTCTACATCATTCTTTGGATATTATGTCCTCCCTCTCCCCCATTACAATATTACCTTCTTTATAGCAGGGATTGTCTTTTGCCTTTCTTTGTATCCTCTGGGCTTAATACTGCACTTGGCAATAGTAGGTGCTTAAAATATTTAGTGACTGAGTGACTGAATGATCAAGGTCAAAAAGGAGGAAGAATGAAACTTAAAGACGTAATACCTATTGGCTAGATTTCTATTCCTCATAGTAAAATTATTGGCAAGAAAATGACTCAAAGGCTGCATCTGCCATTTCTCTCAAAATATCAGTCTGTAATCCATCAGTTCATATGATCCTGCTTTCTTGAGGTCATTAAAACTAGTTACATTCTTTCTTGCCATCTAATTACTTATTTTATATATCAATTCTTTAATTCCAATTTTAATTATACTTTAAGGGTTGAGAAGTATTCATCTTGGCAGAGGAAATTGAAAATAAAAATTAAGATCTTTCTCATCATTATCATCATTTGTGAATATTTCATTTATCCTGATTAATAGTCTTACTTCTCTTTTCCTCAATATAATTTTATTTGATTTCTTCCATATTATTAATTTTTGTAAGATCATAAAATCAAAATCCCAAAACATATATCCAAATGAACAAGTGTTAAGGCATATACTTTCATCAGCATTCTTACTTTCTCTGGAGGTGGGTGACATTCTTTTTCATAAGTCCTGCAGAATTATTCTGGATCATTATATTGCTGTAATAGCAAAGTCTATCATATTTGATGGGTTCACGTAGGTCTTCCCAGCTTTTTCTGAAATCATCCTTTTCATCATTCCTTGTAGCATCACCATCATATACCACAATTTGTTCAGCCATTCCCTAATTGAGAGACATTCCTTTAGTTTCCAATTCTTTGTCATCATAAAAAGAGCAGCTATAATATTTTTGTACAAGCACCACCTTTCTCATTTTTTTTATCTATTTGGGTTACAGATATAATAGTTACATTGCTGGATCAAAGGGTATGCATTCTATCATAACTCTTTGGACATAATTCCAAATTTCCCTCCAGAACGTTTGTATCAGTTCACAACTCCATCAGCAATGTATTAGTGTCTCAATTTTGCCACATCCCATCTAACATGTATCATTTTCCTTTATTGTCATAATCGTCAATCTGATAGGTCTAAGTTTGGACCTCAAAGTAGTTTTAATGTGCATTTCTTTAATCAAGAAGGATTTGGAACATTTTTTCATGTGATTATTGATAGCTTTGATTTATTCATCTGAATATTGCCCATTGATATTCTTTGACCATTTATCAATTGAGGAGTGACTTGGATTCTTATAAATTTGACTTAGTTCTTTATATATTTGAGAATTGAGACCTTTATAAGAGAAATTTGTTATAAATTTTTCCCTAGTTGGTTGTTTTGCTTCTAATATTGGTTGTATTGGTTTTGTTTGTACAAAATCTTCTTAATTTAAAATAATCAAAATTATTAATTTTATATCTTATAATGTTTTCTATCTTTTGTTAGGTCATAAATTTTTACCTCTCCATATATCTGACAGGTAAACTATCCTATGTTCCCCTAATTTACTCATAATATCATACTTTGTATTTAAATAATATACCCATTTTGACTTTATGTTGGTATATAGGGTATGAGGTATTGATCTAAACCTAATTTTTGCCATACAGTTTTCCAATTTTCCTACCATTTTTGTCAAATACTATGTTCTAATCCCAAAAGCTGAGACATTTGAGTTAATCAAACACTAGATTTCTGAGTTGATTTGCTCCTACTCTATTCTATTGATCCACTCTTCTTTTTCTTAGCCAATATCAGATAGTTATTTTTTTTTAGTTTGTGACCTTGAAACTTTAATAACTTTTTAAAAACATTTATTAATATTCATTTTTAACATGGTTACATGATTCATGCTCCTACTTTCCCCTTTGCCCCCCGCACTCCCTCCACCCATGGCCGATGCACATTTCCACTAGTTTTGTCATGTGTCCTTGATCAAGACCTATTTCCAAATTGTTGGTAGTTGCATTGGTGTGGTAGTTTCGAGTCCACACCCTCAATCATGTCCACCCCGACCCATGCGTTCAAGCAGTTGTTTTTCTTATATGTTTCCTCTCCTGCAGTCCTTCCTCTGAATGTGGGTAGCATTCTTTACCATAAATCCCTCAGAATTGTCCTGGGTCATTGTATTGCTGCTGGTACAGAGGTCCATTACATTCAATTTTACCATAGTATATCAGTCTCTGTGTACAATGTTCTTCTGGCTCTGCTCCTTTCACTCTGCATCAGATCCCGGAGGTCTCTCCAGTTCGCCTGGAACTCCTCCAGTTTATTATTCCTTTTAGCACAATAGTATTCCATCACCCGCATATACCACAGTTTGTGCAGCCATTCCCCAATTGAAGGACATACCCTCCTTTTCCAATTTGTTGCCACCACAAAAAGCGCAGCTATAAATATTTTCATACAAGTCTGTTTATCTATGATCTCTTTGGGGTACAAACCCAGCAATGGTATGGCTGGATCAAAGGGCAGGCATTCTTTTATAGCCCTTTGAGCATGGATCCAAATTGCCAGCCAGAATGGCTGGATCAGTTCACAACTCCACCAGCAATGCATTCATGTCCCAATTTTGCCACATCCCCTCCAGCATTCATTACTCTCCCCTTCTTTCATTTTAGCCAATCTGCTAGGTGTGAGGTGATACCTCAGAGTTGTTTTGATTTGCATTTCTCTAATTATTAGAGATTTGGAACACTTTCTCATGTGCTTATTGATACTTTTGATTTCTTTACCTGAAAATTGCCTATTCATGTCTCTTGCCCATTTATCAATTGGGGAATGGCTTGATTTTTTATACAATTGCTTTAACTCCTTGTATATTTGAGTAATTAGACCCCTGTCAGAGTTTTTCGTTATAAAGATTTTTTCCCAATTTGTTGTTTCCCTTCTGATTTTGACTATATTGTTTTTGTTTGTACAAAAACTTTTTAGTTTAATATAATCAAAACCTTCTGGCTATTTTTAAAAAAGGCACTCTTTCTTTCTCTCCTTCTCTCTTACTTCTAGGCATTTTCTCTGGCTATCACCCACATTTGAAATGTTTTCTTTGCTCCACTATCTCTACTATACTCTTTGACTTCCTTTAAGATAGAATATAATAGAAATTCAACCTTCTTCTCAAAGCCTTCCCAAAAGAAATCCAATCTTCTATTTAAAACCTTCCACAACTCATCTTAATTTCAGTGTCTACTCTCTATTATCTCATATTTATCTTATATGTAGCTTACTTTGTATATACTTATTTGTATGTTTTCTCCCTCATTAAATTGTAAGCTTCTTGAGATTAAAGATTGCCTTTTACATGTATTCAGTTTCAACCAAATATTGAACATTAAGTGCCCGCTATTTCCCAGGCACTGTGCTAAGTTTGGTATAATTAAATAGCATTGTTACATTTCTTTCTATCCAATTACAAATTTCATTTCATTAACTCTTAGTCATATCTATAAAGTCTTACTTTAAGATCTCTAATTCACATTGCTTGTTACATCTGTTTTGTATATTTGCATGTAAACATGCATGGGTTTCATTTTTACTCCTTTCTTTTTCTCTCTTATAAATATCTAATGAGTGGAGTTGAAGTCCTATTTGCCCCCGTGCTTCCGGTATGGTAACTATTCTCTAATAGTTATTTTCTAGTAGAATCTAACTTGACAGAATCCAGAGCCAAGTCTCACTAGGATTAATAATCAAGAGAGAGTTTTAGTAAAAGTACTTCATTAGAAAATAAAAAATATCATTTGGTTTTACATATATGCATGTATAAATTTTCCTTTATAATGCAAAAATCAACTGTAGTTTAGCCTACTTCACTGGAATATATGATAAATTGTGGTCACTGTAAAAGTTCAAGTTAATGAGTTTATCCTGAAGGTCTTAAAAATATTAATTTTTTATATTGCTGTTCTCTATTCAGACTGCTAATTGTAAATGTTATCTAGTATCTTTAATGTAAAATTCATGGAATGTTGAATATTGGGTTTTTTTCCCTTTTTTCTTGAATATACATTATAGTGAAAAAACATGTCAATGACATCTATAAATACTCTTCCTTTTGCTTATGGCAGATTATGTTCTTAAAATTCAATTTACATGGGCAAATTAATTAAAATAGGAAAAAAGGTAATCTTAATAGGGATAGTGGGAAAAGTCTGAATTTAGGATACATGGAGTCTAGTTATGTCTTTTATCCAAAGCCACTTCATGACCAGAAGCAGGTTCTTTAATCGTCTTGGCCTATAGTTAATTTACTTACAAAACAAGTATAGCACATAAAATAAACTTAAATTTTTTTTCTGAAAGGTCTTTGTTCAAATGAGGAGAGAGTCTATGGATCGCATAAATATAAAAAGTGAATGTTATACAGTAGTGCCAAATGTTCCACTCCACTATTCTTTTCTTATACTGCATAGACCAGATTTGTCTCTGTTTTGGTTAGAAATATAACTGTATTCTGTGTTCTGGCTGTTAGCCAAAACTTTCCAAATGGCATTTCTATATACCTAGAGAATGTTGCTAATTGGTGTTCATAATAATGACCCTGGCAAAAATTCTGCAGTGCTTTCAGAATCATCAAAGAGAAATTAAATCAGTTCAATTAAATAACATTTATTTAACACTCATGATGTTACAAAATGTATGCTAGGTTCTGGAAATACAAAAGCGCAAAGGAGAATGGAGCTGCTCTTTGAAATCTCTGCATCTAATATATTAATTTCCTTTCCTTGCTCTCTTTAATTTGTACTTATGTTATCAAAAAAGTAAATAAGGTAATCTGAGTGGGTCAAGGAACGCAATTTAGGTGTGAGGAAGGATAAAGGGGGTATTGGTGATTATAAGGTGATTGGAGGAGGAATGAAGGTACGGGAAGGTATATAGGAGATAAAGGAAATGGGGTATGTAGGAGAGGGCAGCTCAAACAGGTTTATTCTCAGAGGCTTGAGACAGAGGATCCAGGGAGGAAACTAGAGCCAGTAAGAAATGTTTAGGTTTGGCTGGAGGGTTTCTCTTGTTAGTTTCTCCAGTCTCTTGAGGGAGGAGTCAAGAGGGCCCCTTCCTGCCAGTCAAACTGATGGCTGGAGGAAGTCTTCAGGTAGGTACTTCCTGCCAAGATGGATGCCCCCAGTTCTTTCAAAAAATAAAGGAAAAATGATTCCTTCCCCTTGAGCCCTTGTCTTAATTTTCGACACAATGATTCACCACAGGGTTTGAATAGGTAACAAGGGGATTTATTAATACCAGGGTCAGTCAGAAGGGGGGAGGGGTTCAAGGTTTTCTAACTGCTGCTAGAGAGAGGGGTGAGGGTGGGGGATGGGTCACGGAGAGGTTTAGACAGAGAGAGTCCGGCTCTCCCAGTTAGGAAGATTTGACTGCCTTTTAAGTAAAGTCTTTATCAAATCATTAAAACTAGGGGTAACTTATTTGAGGATGCTCTATTAGCCCATAGAATCTAAACCACAATGTCTAATCACCAAGCCTTCCCTTCTACCAGGACCCAAAGGAAATTCAGGGAAGGGGAGGGATGGAGATGGGAGATCAGGGAGAGGTCCAGAGAAATGAGAGAGGGCCAAATTTCCCCAAGACAAAATAAGCACAGGCCAAGGCCAAAGTAATTAGGCCAAAGCCAACAGGTTAAGCCAAAGCAAAAGCCTCCAGCCAGAAGGCAAAAGCCTTGTCAGTTGGAACTTCACCTCTATTTTTAGCTATAAGTTCTAATTGACTTTCTGAAGATTCTAAGATGTTTAACTGACTTTTTGTGACTGTTAGAAATTACAGAAGCAAAAAATTTCTGTTAGCCACCTTGAATTACACTTAGTATTGAATAAGCACAGCAACTGCATTTCACTGTATTCTATTCTTGGAAAATCAACTCAGGGATAATCAATGTTTCTATTCACTGAGCAAATGAGCTAGGTGGTGCAGTAGATAAAGCACTAAGTCTGAAGTCAAAAAGACCTGGGTTCAAATCCAACCTGTAACATTAACTAGCAAAGTGATCCTGGGTGATTTACTTAACTCTATTTGCCTCAGTTTTTGCATCTGTTAAATGAACTTCTCTCTCCTAGACAAAAAAAAATGGCACACTACTCCAGTATCTTTGCCAGGAAAATCTCAAATGAGAGTCCATTGGATAGAAAGGATATCAAGTAAGTCAGTACTTAAAGATATTAATTCAGACTATTCATTGGAAGGTCAAATTTTGAATGTCACATAATGAGAAAACTAATTGTAAAAGACCATGAGATTAGGAAATAGTGAAGGCAAAAGAAAAAGAGAATGCCAAAGGATGGGATGGGTAGATCTCACAGAAACAATGAACATGAACTTGTTCAGAATTGAGAGAGAGTAGAAAAGAAAGGCAGATCATAGAGGATAGTGGTGTGCTATAATATTATACCATGGGATCATGAAGAATCAGACAACAACAAATTCACTATGTAAAGTTCTTAATTAACCAGAACCACTAATGCCTCATCATCAGTCACTCAACAAGTACCTACTATGTCTTAAGTTTGAGAATACAAATATAATGAATGAAAAATTCATTATTATAATGGCATAACATCTTAACATGCCAGAGTGCATAATATAATTCAAAGTAGTTTTTACAGTGTTACAGCAGAATTTTAAGAGTAGAATTTAAACTGAGACAGATCTTTGAACAAGATAATAGTTATAAAGAGGGGAATGCTACTTGTCAATGAATGGTTCAGTAGGCTTGGCTTGATTTATGCCAAAAACTCTGAGGAGACAGAAAAATTCCCTTTTTCAGGGTTTTGGGGAGCACAGAACTAAAAGGAAAAGAGGGTAGATGACATCACAGGATTAAGAACATAATTATTATTTACATAGCTGGGGCATAGAGAAATACATGATTGGTTAGAAGTACTGTAAGCCCTTTTCCACTTCTTTTCTCATGAAACTAAGAACTCATTATTGCTATCCAGGTATAAGATACTGGCCAAAACTTTTGAACAGCAAACCAGGTATCCTTGAAAGATAGATTAGAGTCTAGGGATATCAGACTCACTCCTCTTTCTCCCATTGTCCTCAAAATTAGCAAAATTCTTTGAGGCACAAGAGCTGGATTTCTATTCTTAATCCACTTGCAGGGGTTGGCAATGTATGGCTCTTGAACCATATCTGGTTCTTTTGAGGGCCAGATATGGCTCTTTCTGCAGGAGCCATAAAGTCAATTTTTTTCAGGTGCTGTTACAGGAGCGTGCACTGTGAGCACTGTATGGCTCTCATGAAATTACATTTTAAAAAATGTGGCGTTTATGGCTCTCACGTCCAAAAAGGTTGCTGACCCCTACATTATAGCCTATCTGAATTCTGACTTAAGGTAAGAGGGAAAGAACCATGACTTGAGCAGTTAAATGGAAGAAAATAGTACAATATCTAATCAATTACTTGTAAATAGGGTCAATAAGAAAATGATACTGTGCTAATTTTCCTCTCAATAGTCAAGACAAAGCAAAAGATTAGAGAAATGAATGATAGTATAAAACATAAGAATATTCCTTCTTCTTTGCTTCTCTAGAAACCCAGACTAAAAATATTTACAAAATATTGTTTATTGATAAATTGATAGTAAAAAGGAAGTATTATATTCTGCCACAACTGTTTTGATTAGGATTTCTTAAAACAAGGATACGGAAGAGAGATGGACAAACATGTAGTTCATATGTAAGGAAGTACAAGGAACTTCACTTTGAAGGATTTTCTGTTACAAAATTAGATGAGATTTTTTAAAATCCAATCTCTGAATTATAGACTAAGACCTATACCTTGTCCCTAGTTTGAAATGTGATGTCTGGTTCTTTTTAGTCTACTAACAGAAAAAATCTTCCAGTCCCATTCTGGTCATGAAAATTTAAATTTCCTCAGGACTTCTCCAACTATTCTCCTCCTAAAGAAAGAAAAAAAAAGTACAAAAGACATTATCAAGAATCTCTTTTGCTGAAAAATAAAACAGAGAGCCTGAGCATTATATCAATAACCTTAGTAACAAAAAGAACAAGAGAAAAGCCCACAGCATGTTGAGAGACTTATCCATACAGAAATTAGGAATTAGAGATTCTTAAACTTGTTTCCATAGTGAACTCACTCCTTTAGTAATTTAGTAAAGCCTCTTTACACACTCTAGTTCTCAGAGTAATGTTTTTAAATGTATAAAAATATAGGCACTTCAAAAGAAAACCAATTAAATTAAAATAAGTATCAAAATTTTAAAAAGTAAATAAATTCTTGGACTCCAAGCTAAGAATCCTTATCTTTGAAGAACATATGGATAAGGAACCTACAATAGTAATAAGTGCTGTGTTCTTCCATGGCAAAGTGAATGCTACAACCATAATATTCATCAAATTACCAAAGTACCAATACCAGTGCTGACATCTGAAGGTCTTTCAAGAATTATTCAATGATCTCTGCCTATCATTTTGACAAAGATCTATTAAATTTCAATGGGAAATTTCTTTGGGGATCCACATTGCTGATATAAGAGATTCATAATATATTTTGGTATTAATTGGCATGTGTGTATTCATGCATGTGTGTGTTGTAAGGATATAAAACAGAAAAAGGGAAATGTCATTTTATGAATATAAATATTCATTTTATGAAAGGAACTTAAATTGACACTTTGTTGTTCATATGATATTGTAAACATGTACTCTGTCATTTTCCAAGTTACTAATTTCCTTTGTAATTACTTTCAAAAGTTTTATCTTCTAGAAGACGTAGGCCTGGGTCTCACAGTGTTAAATAAAATATGACAGCTTTATATTTCTTGAATGGTGAAAATCACATTTTATAATCTCATCGGAGGCACTGCAGGTGATGTTACTGAATAATGACACACCTTCTCTAGGTGTGAATAGACTTTGAGCATTGTAAGTTCCAGTCCCTCAAGGCAAGTTATTACTCAAACTCCCAACTGAGGTGAAGTACCGTTAAAGTTTCCAAGAAGAATAAACCCCTAAGATATTATAATTAATGGTCTGATGATAATAGTTTTCTATGCCTGTGTTTTCCTTATTATATTTAATATGAAATTGACACATTTGTAATTTTAATTCTGAACTAGCATTTTTATTTGGTGTAAGGGCAGACATTGAATTTAAACTATAGTACTTTCTTCATTTTAGCAAAAACATTATATCTTTATACTATTGAAAATGCAAAATTTCTGCTTATTTAAAAATCTTTCTTTGAGAACTTCTTTTCGCCGTAAAATCAATCATTCTATTTAAGCTGATAAAAACAACTTTTCCTTTCACCAATATAATTTTCTCACCTTATTATAAACAAAATCATACATCTTTATAAGCCATACTTCTCACTCTAACTTTCAAACTAAGGGGAGAAAAGCAAGAAAACAATGCTATGGTAATTCTTTAATCTCTGGGAGACAAAAATATTGATTATAATCATGCTCTTTGAAATTTTTGCTTTTTTTCTCAAAAATGAAATGAGACAAAAAAATGTCTCTCAAAAACTGAGTTGCAAAAATAGTTTCCCTGAATATTTTAACACATTCTTATTCAAGTAATTTTTCACATAATTAAATTAGAATTTATTATTGTAAATGTTTTTAATTATTAAGAATGAATCCAATAAAAATATAAATAGTTCATATTTTCTTAGCCCTCATTTAATCAATGAAAAAATATTTATTAAGTATATAATATGTTTCAGGAACTGCACTAGGTGTTCAGGTTAAAAATACAAAAGATGGAAATGATCCCTATTGTCAAAAATCTGATATTTAAAACAAATATGTAAACATATATACAAAATAAAGAAAAAGAAAATGAGTATAAATGAACACAAAGCAGTTAGACATGATATCATTTGGGAAAGGAGACACATTTGGTAACTGATGCAAATCAGAAAAATTTCCATTTAGAATATTGTGCTTAAATAGCATCATAAAGGAATGGTAATAAAAACAAAAATTATTAAAATGTATGTAGCACTCACTATATGTCAAGCATTTTGCTCAGTGTTTTAAAATTATTGTTTCATTACATCCTCATAATAATCCTGAGTGGTAGATTTTACTATCTATTTTACAAAGGAAGAAGCTGAGACAAAGAGAGGTTAAGTGGCTTGCCTAAGGAAACATAGCTAAAAAATGTTGGAGGCCAGTATTTGCACACAGAAAGATCTTTCTGACTCAAGGGAAGGGAAGGAAAGGGAAGGAAATAGAATGAAAGGGAACAGAAGGAAAGATTTATTAGCTACTTATCCAGGCCCTTGCCAAGTGCTGGAAGAAGAAATTTAAAAAGATAATCCCAGGCATCAAGGAGTTTACATTTTGATAATGCAGCAAATTATAAAGAAATAGTTGCTGTAGAGAAGAGTTTTGGTTAGGAACATCTTTTACCTTGTTAGTATCCTTCTGAAAATATGGCCTATGGAATTAAACATAATAATCCAAATTTATTCTGTTTGAAGCAGAATAGTTTGTCTATTTTTTTTTGTCATTAGGGATATAGCCTCTCCTAATGACATCTAAGATCATATTCAATTGTGTGCTCATGTTTTGTTGCTGGCTTGAGAAAGATTTACTGACAATACAAAATCTTTCTGCACATAACTTTTTTGGGGAGGTGGAACAGTAACTATCTATTGAAACACTGGAGATAAGAGGCAAATAGATGAGTTTACAAACACATTTTAAATATTTAAATATTGATTTAATACCTAATTCCAGAAATGTATGCCATAGTGAAATTGTGTCAGTAAGGAACACTTACTTTTTTTTGGACTTTAAAAAAAATAACCTTAACCATTGGGATATGTCTTTCACTTCCAATCCCACTAGGAGGCATGGTTTAGAATTACCAAATGAATTGGACATCAGAAATCATAGAACCCATGCTATTGTTGTAAGCAAATATAAGGTATGTAGATAAGGTAGATATATGAATATATAGACAGTAGAAGGCAGAGAGCTAACTGGCTGACACAGACATTCCTAGCAGAATGCTACATGGATTTTTGAGGGGAGTCAGTTGTAACTGCCAAAGCTGGAGGAAGAAGCTTGGAGCTGTGATCCTGTCATCTATCTGATACCTGATACTTTGAAGAGCTTGAGGAATATCAATTAAGTGCCTTGACTAATGGAGAACAAGGCATTGTACCTGGGTGGACCAGTTACAGTGTGTCTGTCTCCTCAGTTTGTGGATTTACTGGCTGATCAAGAAGTGTTCCTGTTCCTGTTACCTGTGCCATTAAGGATTCAGCTAGGACCAATATCTCCCATGGAGTGGGAAAATTCTCTTATCTCCAAAAAGTCCTCAGGAGCCAACCTGTGTCAGGCTGACTCCGGTCTGTGCTGAAGATAGAGAAATCAGCCAGCCCAACTTAACTGTAGTAGTTAGTCAAACCTTCCTCATCCACCTTCCTCTGTTTCATTAAACTGTGTTTTTAGCTTCCTTTTTATTTTCCTTCTCTAAAACCAACACAGAACCCACTTGTGTTAATTGTAATCCCTGGATTGTAAAATGAGGCAGTTGGGGGTGTTAACTGCCATTCCTAACCCTGTCACCACTCACTCTTAGCTCTTTCCTGTGTTTCTGGGAGTGGGTTTGGTTTCCCTCTTTAATTGTATGTTAGGCAGTTAATTTTACTTACCAAACATCTCTCCATCAAACTCTTTCTCCTTCTACTAACCCCAATATTTATTATTTACTTATTTCACTATTCACCAACTTCTATTACTCAGTCATAAAATAAAATTCTGAAGAATAGCATTGAAAACTACTGTATGATATGACAGGGGAAGGAAGAGGTGCAATACTTTGATGATCTCTGACAGCTATAAAAAATGTCCAAGTAACTGCTTTGGTTGGTATTTTCCCATGGTCATTGTACAGATCAGATTTTTTCTTTTTTTTAACATTTCTTAATATTCATTTTTTAGAAAAGTTAACATGGTTACATGATTCATGCTCCTACTTTCCCTTTCACCCCTCCCCCTCCCCTCACCCCTGGTTGTTGCACATTTCCACTGGTTTTAACATGTGTCATTGATCAAGACCTATTTCCAAATTATTGATCATTGCATTGGTGTGGTGGTTTCGAATGAAAATCACAATCATGTCTGCCTCAACTCATGTATTCAAGCAGCTAATTTTCTTCTGTGTTTCCACTCCTACAGTTCTTCCTCTGAATATGGGGAGCGTTCTTTTCCATAAGTCCCTAAGAATTGTCCTGGATCATTGCATTGCTGCTAGTACAGGAGTTTCCATTACATTCTATTTTACCACAGTGTATTGGTCTCTGTGTACAATGTTCTTCTGGCTCTGCTTTCACTCTGTATCAATTCCTGGAAGTCTTTCCAATTCACATGGAATTCCTCCAGTTTGTTATTCCTTTCAGCACAATAGTATTCCATCACCAGCATATACCACAATTTGTTCAGCCATTCCCCAACTGAAGGGCATACCCTCCCTTTCCAGTTTTTTGCCACCACAAAAAGTGCGGCTAACAAACTGGAAAAGGAGGGTATGTCCTTCAATTGGGGAGTGGCTGAACAAACTGTGGTATATGCGGGTGATGGAATACTATTGTGCTAAAAGGAATAATAAACTGGAGGAGTTCCAGGCGAACTGGAGAGACCTCCAGGAACTGATGCAGAGCGAAAGAAGCAGAGCCAGAAGAACATTGTACACAGAGACTGATATACTATGGTAAAATCGAATGTAATGGACCTCTGTACCAGCAACAATACAATGACCCAGGACAATTTTGAGGGATTTATGGTAAAGAATGCTACCCACATTCAGAGAAAGAACTGCAGGAGAGGAAACATATAAGAAAAGCAACTGCCTGAATGCATGGGTCGGGGTGGACGTGATTGGGGATGTGGACTTGAAACTACCACACCAATGCAACCACCAACAATTTGGAAAAAGGTCTTGATCAAGGACACATGACGAAACCAGTGGAAATGTGCGTCGGCCATGGGTGCAGGGAGTGCGGGGGGTGAAGGGGAAAGTAGGAGCATGAATCATGTAACCATGTTAAAAATGATTATTAATAAATGTTTAAATTTTAAAAAAAAGTGCGGCTATAAATAATTTTGTACAAGTCTGTTTATTTATTATCTCTTTGGGGTACAAACCCAAAAATGGTATGGCTGGATCAAAGGGCAGGCATTCTTTTTATAGCCCTTTGAGCATAGTTCCAAATTGCCAGCCAGAATGGTTGGATCAGTTCACAACTCCACCAGCAATGCATTAATGTCCCAATTTTGCCACATCCCCTCCAGCATTCATTACACTCCCCTTCTTTCATTTTAGCCAATCTGCTAGGTGTGAGGTGATACCTCAGAGTTGTTTTGATTTCCATTTCCCTAATTATTAGAGACTTATAACACTTTTTCATGTGCTTATTGATACTTTAGATTTCTTTATCTGAAAATTGCCTATTCATGTCTCTTGCCCATTTATCAATTTTTATACAATTGGTTTAACTCGTTGTATATTTGAGTAATTAGATCTCTTTCAGAGTTTTTTGTTATAAAGATTTTTTCCCAATTTGTTGTTTCCCTTCTGATTTTGGCTGCATTGCTTTTGTTTGTACAAAATCGTTTTAGTTTAATATAATCAAAATCATTTATTCTACATTTTGTAATTTTCTCTAACTCTTGCTTGGTTTTAAAATCTTTCCTTTCCCAGAGATCTGACAAGTATACTTGTGTTCACTTAACTTATTTATAGTTTCCCTCTTTATATTCAAGTCATTTACACATTCCGAATTTATCTTGGTGTAGGGTGTGAGATGTTTATCTAAACCTAATCTCTCCCATATTGTTTTCCACATTTCTCAGTAGTTTTTGTCAAATAGTGGATTCATGTCCCAAAAGTTGGGCTCTTTGGGTTTATCATACACTGTCTTGCTGATGTCACTTACCCCAAGTCTATTCTACTGATCCTCCCTTCTGTCCCTTAGCCAGTAACATATTGTTTTGATGACTGCTGCTTTATACTATAGTTTAATATCTGGTACTGCTAGGCCCCCTTCCTTCACATTTTTTTCATTATTTCCCTTGATATTCTTGATCTTTTGTTATTCCAAATGAACTTTGTTATAGTTTTTCCTAATTCAGTAAAAAAGTTTTTTGGTAGTTTGATAGGTATGGCCTCTAAATAGGTAAATTAATTTGGAGAGAATGGTCATTTTTATTATGTTAGCTCGTCCTACCCATGAACAATTAATGGCTTTCCAATTGTTGAGCTCCAGTTTTATTTGTTTGGAAAGTGTTTTATAGTTGTTTTCGTATAATTGCTGTGTTTGTTTTGGTAGATAGATTCCTAAGTATTTTATATTGTCTAGGGTCATTTTAAATGGTGTTTCTCTTTCTACCTCTTGCTGCTGTGATGTGTTGGAAATATATGGAAATGCTAATGATTTATGTGCAATTATCTTGTATCCTGCAACTTTGCTAAAGTTGTTGATTAATTCTACAAGCTTCTTAGTTCATTCTCTAGGATTCTTTAAGTAGACTATAATATCATCTACAAAGAGTGATAGCTTAGTCTCCTCATTGCCTATTTTGATACCTTCAATTTCTTTTTCTTCTGTAATTGCTACTGCTAGTGTTTCTAGTACAATGTTAAATAATAGAGGAGATAATGGACATCCTTGTTTCACTCCTGATCTTATTGGAAAGGCTTCTAATTTATCCCCATTGCATATAATGCTTGTTGATGGTTTTAGGTTTATTATTTTTAGGAAAGGTCCTTCTATTCCTATGCTTTCCAGGCTTTAAATAGGAATGGGTGCTGTATTTTGTCAAAGGCTTTTTCAGCATCTATTGAGATAATCATGTGATTTTTTTTGTTAGATTGTTGATATGGTCAATTATGTGGATGGTTTTCCAAATGATGAACCATCCGTGCATTCCTGGTATAAATCCCACCTGATCATGGTGGATGATCCTCTTGATCACTTGCTGGAGTCTCTTTGCTAATATACTATTTAAAATTTTTGCATCTATGTTCATTAGGGAGATTGGTCTGTAGTTTTCTTTCTCTGTTTTCGATCTAACTGGCTTTGGAATAAATACCATATATGTGTCATAAAAGGAATTTGGTAGGGCTCCTTCTTTGCTTATTATATCAAATCATTTGAATAGTATTGGAATCAGTTGTTCTTTGAATGTCTGATAGAATTCACTTGTGAATCTATCAGGCCTGGCGATTTATTCTTAGGGAGTTTTTTGATGGCTTGTTCAATTTCTTTTTCTGATATGGGATTATTTAGGTATTCTATTTCTTCTGCTGTTAATCTAGGCAATTTGTATTTTTGTAAATATTTATCCATATCTCCTAAATTGTTATATTTATTGCCATATAATTGGGTGAAATAGTTTTTAATGATTGCCTTAATTTCCCTTTCATTGGAGGTAAGATCTCCCTTTTCATCTTTGATACTGTCAATTTGGTTTTCTTCTTTCCTTTTTTTCATTAAATTGACTGGTAGTTTATCTATTTTATCTGTTTTTTTTTCAAAATACCAGCTTCTACTCTTATTTTTTAAATCAATAGTTCTTTTACTTTTGATTTTATTAATTTCTCCCTTGATTTTTAGTATTTCTAATTTAGTTTTCATCTGGAGATTTTTAATTTGCTCGCTTTCTAATTTTTTAAGTTGCATGCCTAATTCATTAATCTCTGCCCTCCCTAATTTGTTAATATATGCACTCAAGGATATAAATTTCCCCCTGAGTACTGCCTTGGCTGTATCCCACAGAGTTTGGTAGGATGTCTCATCATTGTCATTCTCTTCAATTAAATTGTTGATTGTTTCTATGATTTCTTCTTCGACTAGCTGGTTTTGGAGAATCATATTATTTAATTTCCAAATAGTTTTGGATTTGCCTGTCCATGTGCCCTTACTAATTATTAATTTTATTGCATTATGATCTGAGAAGGTTACATTTATTATTTCTGCTGTTTTGCATTTGTTTGCAATGTTTCTATGCCCTATTACATGGTCAATCTTTGTGAATGTACCAAGTGCAGCTGAAAAGGTGTATTCCTTTTTGTCCCTATTTATTTTTCTCCACATATCTATTAAATCTAATTTTTCTAGGACTTCATTCACCTCTCTTACCTCTTTCTTATTTATTTTTTGGTTTGATTTATCTAGATCAGAAAGAGGAATATTTAGATTTCCCACTAGTATGGTTTTACTATCCATTTCCTTTTTGAGCTCTGCCAGTTTCTCCTTTATGAATTTGGATGCTATGCCACTTGGTGCAAACATATTGAGCAATGTTATTTCCTCATTGTCTATACTGCCTTTTATCAGGATGTAATTACCTTCCCTGACTTTTTTAGTCATATCTATTTTTACTTTGGCTTTGTCAGAAATCATAATCACCACTCCAGCCTTCTTTTTCTCATTTGATGCCCAAAATATTTTGCTCAAGCCCTTAATCTTAAACCTGTGTATGTCTACCTGCCTCATATGTGTTTCTTGTAGACAACATATAGTAGGATTTTGGTTTCTAATCCACTCTATTTGCTTCCTTTTTATGGGCAAGTTCATCCCATTCACATTCAGAGTTGTAATTATCAGTTGTGTATTTGCCAACATTTTGGTATCCTCTCCTAGTTCTACCCCTTCTTCTTAAACTATTTCCTTTTAAACTAGTGGTTTGCTTTAAGCCAGTAACCCTTGTCCCCTCCCTTGATTAACTTCCTTTTCTACCCCCTCCCTTATTATTCCCCTCTTTTTATTTTCAAGGCCAAATGAATTCCCTCCCCCTTCTTCTACCCTCCCTTCTTTGACCTCCCCACTGCCCTGGTCCCCTTGGTTTATCCCTTCTGACTTTCTCAGTAGGGTTAGATAGAGTTTTATATCTGAATGGATAATATAGCTACTCTTCCCTCTCAGGGTTATTTACACTGAGAGTAAGGTTTAAATATTACCTCTTAATGCTCTCTTCCTCTCCTTCTTATAATAGTATTCATCCCTTCCCCTTCCCATGCCCTCTTCATGTATAATGGATTATCCCATTTTTCTTATTCATTCAAGTTTCTCTTGGTGTCCTCTAATATTCACCCCCCTCTTTCCCACCCCTCATATCATCCTAGACCATATAGTATTCTAACCTCTCCCTATGAATAATTCTTCTGATTACTATAATAGTGAATACTATGAAAGTGAATAGAGCTCACTACAGAGAATTATACATGACATTTCTCCACATAGGACTTCAATAATTAGATCTTATTGAAGCCCTTAAAGAGGCAAATTTAAAAAATAAGAGTTTTCTTTCCCCTCTGTTTTTCATTTACCTTTTTATGTTTCTCTTAATTTTTTGTGGTTGGATATCAAACTTTCCATTTAGTCCTGGTCTTTTCTGTACAAATACTTCGAAATCTTCTATCTTGTTGAATGCCCATACTTTCCCCTGGAAGTATATAGTTAGTTTTGATGGGTAGGTTATCCTTGGTTGTAGAACCAGTTCTCTTGCCTTTCTGAATATCATATTCCAAGCCTTGCCGACTTTTAGTGTGGAGGCTGCCAGATCCTGTGTGATCCTGATTGGTGCTCCTTGATATCTGAATTGTCTCTTTCTGGCTTCTTGTATGTTATGATGGTAATTTGAGGAAAGGTGTTTGGGATAAGGGAATTGAAAGGAGCATGTTGGAGACTTGGTAAATGGATAAATTAGGCTACAGGTAGGCTGGGATTAAAGGAGATTCAGGGTATAATAGGACTGAAGTCAGGAGTATAACACAGAAGGGAAACCGAGATCTTCTTGGGAGAAAGAAGTTAAACTAAACAGGCTAACACAGCAGGCTTACAGACTGGGACTTAGACTCAAACACAAGCTGAGG
>NC_058131.1:190595576-190725586 GCF_016433145.1 Gracilinanus agilis | reverse complement strand
ACTGCTAGTGTTTCTAGTACAATGTTAAATAATAGAGGAGATAATGGACATCCTTGTTTCACTCCTGATCTTATTGGAAAGGCTTCTAATTTATCCCCATTGCATATAATGCTTGTTGATGGTTTTAGGTATATACTGTTTATTATTTTTAGGAAAGGTCCTTCTATTCCTATGCTTTCCAGGCTTTAAATAGGAATGGGTGCTGTATTTTGTCAAAGGCTTTTTCAGCATCTATTGAGATAATCATGTGATTTTTTTTGTTAGATTGTTGATATGGTCAATTATGTGGATGGTTTTCCAAATGATGAACCATCCGTGCATTCCTGGTATAAATCCCACCTGATCATGGTGGATGATCCTCTTGATCACTTGCTGGAGTCTCTTTGCTAATATACTATTTAAAATTTTTGCATCTATGTTCATTAGGGAGATTGGTCTGTAGTTTTCTTTCTCTGTTTTCGATCTAACTGGCTTTGGAATAAATACCATATATGTGTCATAAAAGGAATTTGGTAGGGCTCCTTCTTTGCTTATTATATCAAATCATTTGAATAGTATTGGAATCAGTTGTTCTTTGAATGTCTGATAGAATTCACTTGTGAATCTATCAGGCCTGGCAATTTATTCTTAGGGAGTTTTTTGATGGCTTGTTCAATTTCTTTTTCTGATATGGGATTATTTAGGTATTCTATTTCTTCTGCTGTTAATCTAGGCAATTTGTATTTTTGTAAATATTTATCCATATCTCATAAATTGTTATATTTATTGCCATATAATTGGGTGAAATAGTTTTTAATGATTGCCTTAATTTCCCCTTCATTGGAGGTAAGATCTCCCTTTTCATCTTTGATACTGTCAATTTGGTTTTCTTCTTTCCTTTTTTAAATTAGATTGACCAGTACTTTGTCTATTTTATCTGTTTTTTCAAANTTGATGGCTTGTTCAATTTCTTTTTCTGATATGGGATTATTTAGGTATTCTATTTCTTCTGCTGTTAATCTAGGCAATTTGTATTTTTGTAAATATTTATCCATATCTCCTAAATTGTTATATTTATTGCCATATAATTGGGTGAAATAGTTTTTAATGATTGCCTTAATTTCCCTTTCATTGGAGGTAAGATCTCCCTTTTCATCTTTGATACTGTCAATTTGGTTTTCTTCTTTCCTTTTTTTCATTAAATTGACTGGTAGTTTATCTATTTTATCTGTTTTTTTTTCAAAATACCAGCTTCTACTCTTATTTTTTAAATCAATAGTTCNGTATCCCACAGAGTTTGGTAGGATGTCTCATCATTGTCATTCTCTTCAATTAAATTGTTGATTGTTTCTATGATTTCTTCTTTGACTAGCTGGTTTTGGAGAATCATATTATTTAATTTCCAAATAGTTTTGGATTTGCCTGTCCATGTGCCCTTACTAATTATTAATTTTATTGCATTATGATCTGAGAAGGTTACATTTATTATTTCTGCTGTTTTGCATTTGTTTGCAATGTTTCTATGCCCTATTACATGGTCAATCTTTGTGAATGTACCAAGTGCAGCTGAAAAGGTGTATTCCTTTTTGTCCCTATTTATTTTTCTCCACATATCTATTAAATCTAATTTTTCAAGGACTTCATTCACCTCTCTTACCTCTTTCTTATTTATTTTTTGGTTTGATTTATCTAGATCAGAAAGAGGAATATTTGGATTTCCCACTAGTATGGTTTTACTATCCATTTCCTTTTTGAGCTCTGCCAGTTTCTCCTTTATGAATTTGGATGCTATGCCACTTGGTGCAAACATATTGAGCAATGTTATTTCCTCATTGTCTATACTGCCTTTTATCAGGATGTAATTACCTTCCCTGACTTTTTTAGTCATATCTATTTTTACTTTGGCTTTGTCAGAAATCATAATCACCACTCCAGCCTTCTTTTTCTCATTTGATGCCCAAAATATTTTGCTCAAGCCCTTAATCTTAAACCTGTGTATGTCTACCTGCCTCATATGTGTTTCTTGTAGACAACATATAGTAGGATTTTGGTTTCTAATCCACTCTATTTGCTTCCTTTTTATGGGCAAGTTCATCCCATTCACATTCAGAGTTGTAATTATCAGTTGTGTATTTGCCAACATTTTGGTATCCTCTCCTAGTTCTACCCCTTCTTCTTAAACTATTTCCTTTTAAACTAGTGGTTTGCTTTAAGCCAGTAACCCTTGTCCCCTCCCTTGATTAACTTCCTTTTCTACCCCCTCCCTTATTATTCCCCTCTTTTTATTCTCAAGGCCAAATGAATTCCCTCCCCCTTCTTCTACCCTCCCTTCTTTGACCTCCCCACTGCCCTGGTCCCCTTGGTTTATCCCTTCTGACTTTCTCAGTAGGGTTAGATAGAGTTTTATATCTGAATGGATAATATAGCTACTCTTCCCTCTCAGGGTTATTTACACTGAGAGTAAGGTTTAAATATTACCTCTTAATGCTCTCTTCCTCTCCTTCTTATAATAGTATTCATCCCTTCCCCTTCCCATGCCCTCTTCATGTATAATGGATTATCCTATTTTTCTTATTCATTCAAGTTTCTCTTGGTGTCCTCTAATATTCACCCCCCTCTTTCCCACCCCTCATATCATCCTAGACCATATAGTATTCTAACCTCTCCCTATGAATAATTCTTCTGATTACTATAATAGTGAATACTAAGAAAGTGAATAGAGCTCACTACAGAGAATTATACATGACATTTCTCCACATAGGACTTCAATAATTAGATCTTATTGGAGCCCTTAAAGAGGCAAATTTAAAAAATAAGAGTTTTCTTTCCCCTCTGTTTTTCATTTACCTTTTTATGTTTCTCTTAATTTTTTGTGTTTGGATATCAAACTTTCCATTTAGTCCTGGTCTTTTCTGTACAAATACTTCGAAATCTTCTATCTTGTTGAATGCCCATACTTTCCCCTGGAAGTATATAGTTAGTTTTGATGGGTAGGTTATCCTTGGTTGTAGAACCAGTTCTCTTGCCTTTCTGAATATCATATTCCAAGCCTTGCCGACTTTTAGTGTGGAGGCTGCCAGATCCTGTGTGATCCTGACTGGTGCTCCTTGATATCTGAATTGTCTCTTTCTGGCTTCTTGTATGTTATGATGGTAATTTGAGGAAAGGTGTTTGGGATAAGGGAATTGAAAGGAGGATGTTGGAGACTTGGTAAATGGATAAATTAGGCTACAGGTAGGCTGGGATTAAAGGAGATTCAGGGTATAATAGGACTGAAGTCAGGAGTATAACACAGAAGGGAAACCGAGATCTTCTTGGGAGAAAGAAGTTAAACTAAACAGGCTAACACAGCAGGCTTACAGACTGGGACTTAGACTCAAACACAAGCTGAGGTAAATAGACTAGACTGAAATTAACAAACAAGCTTTAGTTAATTTCACAGGAAGGGACCTATTTTGAAGTAACACCTTCCTTCAAGATGGATGCCCAGCTTCCCTCTGAGCCCAGAGTATGTTGTCTCTTTCCCTTTACACTAAATAGGACTATTGAAACACAAAGGGTTTAATTGTTTGAAGAATGTTTGTTAGGAAGGTGGGATTAAAGGAAAGCCCTATCAGTTATCTCAGGAACCTCAGGTGGGGGAAGGGAAGTAAAGATGGAATCTAAGTAAGGACCTACCTCACTCAGTTTTACAAAATGCTATCTAAAAGAAAATAAATGATGATTTGATTAAATTATAAATAATGCTGTAAATTAGATAACTCTTCACAGATTTAACTCTTCTCTAATTTCTCTCCTTATAAACTCCACAGCCACTAAGGTAAGGGAGGGAAGGCAGGGTGGTATTGGGAAAGGAAGATATAAAGGGTCTATCTAAATAATAATTTCTTAAGTAAATATATCAATGCTAGGCTCAATTTCAATATTGAAGCTAGATACTCTAAGAGCTCGATCATTGACTTCCTCCCTCCACGGAAGTTCCAGTCAACTCCCTCTCTCCTCGAGATTCTAAAAGCCCAACTGATTTTGGAACTCAGCCAAAACTAGAAAAACTATAACCCCCAATTCTGTATACTACATGTAAGATTTTTTTTTCTTTTACTTGGAAGCTCTTGAATTTGGCTATTTTATTCCTGGGGGTTGTCTTTTCATGGTCTAGTGTAGAGGGTGATCTATGGATCCTTTCAATGTCTATATTGCCCTCTTGTTGTAGAACTTCAGGGCAATTTTTCTGAATAATTTATTTTAATATGGAGACCAAATTTCTATTAATTTCTGCTTTTTCAGGAAGACCCATGATTCTCAAATTGTCTCTTCCAGCCCCTGTTTTCTTGATCTGTCAGTTTCTCAGTGAGATATTTCATGTTTCCTTCTATTTTATCAGTCTTTTGACTTTTTTTTATTTGTTCTTGCTGTCTTGAGAGATCATTAGCTTCTAATTGCTCAATTCTACTGATTTTCGGTTATAATCTTTCGGTTTTTGGCTATAATCTTTTGATTTTCCTTTTCAATCTGGTCATTTCTTGTCTTCAGTTGACTTGCCTCACTTTCCAATTGTTAAATTCTGCCTTTTAAACTGTTATTTTCTTGCAGATCTCTTCCATCTTTCTCATCATCTCAGATTTGAACTCTTCAATAGCTTGTGACAAGTTTTCATTATTTTGTGAAGGTTTGGATATGATTACTTGTTTGTTCTCCACTGTTGTTTGCTCTGTTGTCTGGATTTTCTTTGTGTAAAAGTTGTCAAGTGTTACAGATTTCTTCTTGATGATCTTTCTCTTTTGGGGTTCTTGTCTCTGGCTTGCCATTGTTATCCCTGCACCTTCTCAGGTTTATCCTCACACCCAGGGTCTGTTTGCGCTCTTTAGGCTCCTGAAATCTCAGATCTAGTTGTTCTCAGGGTCAAGCCTCCTGGTGGCCCCCTTGCTTGTTCCTCTGTCCAAGGCTCCTTCAACAGTTTCAGGGCACTTGTTTACACAGTTGTGCACCCCTCTGCACTGAGTCCTCACTCAAGGTCCACTCCTGTGCTCAGGATCTGAGTCCACTCCTGCACTCAGGATCCATGGACATAAGAGACTGCACTTGTGCCTATGCTCAGGTCTATGTTCAAAGTCCGCACATTCTTTAGCCTCTTGGGGTCTTAAGTCTTGCTGCTCTCAGAAACAGGCCCTGGTGACTTCAGGTAGCTGCCAAGGACTTAATGATTGCCCCAAGTTTGCTCTCGCTCTTATGCACTGGCTTTGGCACTGTAGGTGTGTGGGGTGGGAGAGGGGGTTGCTCAGCTTGCATTTTAGTGAGAGCTGTTTCACCCCCTTATAGCATGGAAATGCCCCAATTCCACGTACCTTCAATGCTGCGCCCTGTTGTAGAGTCCCTTTGTTCCTCTGGATTTGTTCATATGTTTTCTTGAGGAGTCCTATATGTGTGGGTTAGGAGAGGTTAAGTAGCTGCTTTTTACTCTGCCACCATTTTAACCAGGAAGTTTTCCAGATCAGATTTTTTAAAACAATATGTAACTAGTTCTTTCAAAAACCAATCACTATAGTCAGTGTCTGAAATAACTGATAGTTGCCTTGTGGAATCTAATTATACAGGATTTTTTACATAGGTATTAATAAGTTTCCTTATATTGAGGTTAACACAAAATGAGTATTCAGCTATACAATACTTATGATCATTACTAAGGTATAAAGGTTCTTATTACTAAGACGTTTGAGCTATTTTGTGGAGATTTTTTTCTTTTATGCATTTTTGATGATCCAGTACAGGAAAGTTACCAATGTAAAACCAAAAGTTAAACCAAAGAGAGGGAAAGGAATATAATGACTGTAATTCTGATTTGATTCAACAAACATTTATAAAGATCATACTATATGCAAGGACCTGTGCTAGGTGCTAGAGAGTTACAAATATTCAAATATTTAAATGGATCACATACTTCATAGATTCAAGAGATTCTTCCTTTAATATAGATCATAATCCTGCCCATGGCTGCTGATCCTGTTTCTCTTGCTGATATCTTTCCAAAAGTTCATCTCAGAAGGTCTGCCTCCTCTCTTGGAAGTGGTTCCTGCTCGATTCTGACATTGTCGACTTTCTAGCTGTCAGCCTGTTATACCTTAGCCTTGCCACAGAACCAGTCTATCTTTTCTTCCCATCATACAATTCTTTGACCATGCCTTTCACTCTTTTTTCTTATTGGAAGATACCCATGGTTTTGTTTCATCCTGCTCACACCTACCACATGCTTCTCCATTGTGCTTGGCACAATGCTAATTCTCACTCCTTCAGAGGCAGTTATATAAAATGTCTTACCGGCATATAGCAATTCCAATAAAATACCAGTTAATGAAAAGATACATCTTGCTTTGTGGGCGGCTAGGGCCCATATTATAGCTTCCCCAAAGTAATTCAGACTGCTTTACTCTTTCTGTTCAAAACAAGATCTAGCTCTGTGGGTATTTGATGCTGTTGACCCCAGAATCATTAGACAAGTACTCTGGGGTTGCAAGTAAAATATAGGATGATTTTTTAAGACCTACTTTACCTATTTAATCTTTCTTTGTGAATTCACAAATTACAGACATTTCTAGGAGATTCTGCACTGTTCTGGGATCAGATGTAATTAACACAATGTCATCTGTAAACAAGCATATCTAGAGAATGGCATCTTTGACCTGAGCTCCAAGTTGGACCTCCTGAATCACAATGGTTATATCTTTAGTGAAGATACATAACCTTATTTTTATAGTATGATTGATATTTCTTTTTTTTAACCCTTACCTTCCATCTTGGAATCAATACTGTGTATTAGTTCCAAGACAGAAGAGCAGTAAAGGCTAGGCAATGGGGGTTAAGTGACTTGCCTAGGGTCACACAGATAGGAAGTGTCAAATGTGTCTCTGAGCCTGACTCTCAATCCACTGAGCCACCCAGCTGCCCCTTGATTGATATTTCCTGTCAGAAGGCCTATGAATATAGTTATTTACATTTATATCTTCTAAGAAATTCTATGTTTTAATATATGGATAAGAGACATTGTTGCAATGTACAGAATACTGAGAAATTAACAATAAAAATAGTCTCAATCCTTATAGAATTTACAATAAATAATCTAGGTTGTAAAGAGGGAAGTATCAAATTTTAAGGGAATGATTTATGAAAGGATATGGAATCATAATTTCAAACTACAATTTCTTAGCAGGGAATTCAAAGCCCTCTATAATTTCATGCTACTCTACTTCTTTGTACATATGAAATTTTGTTAAGCTAGAGAGATGTGAATGACATTTATATATCATTTTTCTATAAAGGTTTTTTTCTTTAATCCTCCTACTTATTTTTCTTATTTAGAATCAATAAAATGTTAAATAACCAAGAATTTTATTCAGCAAAAACTTCCAGAGAGAATTAGGCTCATCTACATATTAAAATATTTTTAATAACATAATTTTATGGGGCAATAGCAGTCATATAAAATGTATAATCGGCAAAGTGGAAGATACCACAAAAACCATTTAGTCTGACCAACACCTAAAAGAATTCTCTATTCAAAACATATCCAGCTGGTATATATCTGTCCCTACCTATATTGGACAATTTACAAATGAGCAAACATGCCACTTCCTGAGACAGCTCTTTCAACTTTGGGGCAATCTAATGAAAAAGTGTTGCCTAACATCAACCCTAAGTTCAACTCTGCAATATCAAGCACATTACAACTAGTAAACAAATCAATAATCTTTTCCTAGACCAGAGAAGTATACTTGTAAAGGTAAGTTATCTGATCATTTTAAAAATGTAACTATTGTATATTGTATTGTAATGTATAAGATATATCTAGGTTTTGTACATTTTGTTTTGAATCCTCTAGTCTGCACTAGAGAAGCTCCTGGGGAGTTTTGATTAAATCGGTGGTGGGGGCAGCTGGGTAGCTCAGTGGAGTGAGAGTCAGGCCTAGAGACAGGAGGTTCTAAGTTCAAACCTCGGCCTCAGCCACTTCCCAGCTGTGTGACCCTGGGCAAGTCACTTGACCCCCATTGCCCACCCTTACCAATCTTCCACCTATGAGACAATACACCGAAGTACAAGGGTTAAAAAAAAAAGATAAAAAAAGATTAAATCGGTGGTGATTAGGTATATGTTCCCATTATATAAATATCATTATTTCATCTCAAAAAGAGAATAAAAATATTGTGGAAATGTACCATTTGATTTGTACCCCTATCCCATTTTTCCCCAAATCCCTTTTCTCCTAGAAGTTCAATTAAAAAGTTTTACAAGTTGCTTGCTGCACTATGAAGATTCCAAAATTCACCCTGGAAAAATACTGTAACGTACTTACCTGACAGGAAAGAAAGTTCAAATTTTCCAAAAGAGAGTAAAAGAGGAATACGAGGTTAAGACATAATTAAACTGAGAAATCATATTCAATCATACCTGTTTAGAAATCTTTCTTGTGATATCAGAAGCAAGTAGAATAAAATGTATAATAGAGATCATTTGTTATGCAAAAATATATCTTTACATAGTCCTGTCAAATAAGTCAAAGACTTATTCTATGTGCCTCTGGGCTGCATGGGGTGGTGATAATGGATGGAAATCATAAGAAGTCAACTATGGATCCATTTTGAATGTCCATGGTAGTACACTGTAAAGAGCTCTACATTCAGAGTCAGAAGACCTACATTCAAATCCAAGCATTGCTATTTACATGTGACATTAGACAAGTCATTCAACCTTCCCATGTCTAATTTCTTTATCTATAAAATAATGGGGTGAACTTAGATCACTCTAAGGTCTGTTCTTAATATCTATCTAATATCTTTGGGATTCCCTGATAGAATTATAAAAAAAGAAACTGTGAGATAATTACTTCCACATTATTAGTTACCTCTGAATAGAGACTGTATTACTAATAGTTTGTATGGTTATGAAGGTGAAAGTGTATATGAAGTATAATAAGATCCTTCGGAGTTAAAAGGTACTACAGCAACTCTCTAGTCCAACTACTAATTATTCCACACATACATGTATAGACATACACATACACACCCTTACACTTATTTTTGTGTCCTGTCTTTCCTATAAGAATTCAAGCTCTTTGACTCAGGGATAGTTTTCTTTCTATTCATATTTAAATTCCCAATGCTTAGTACAATGTCTAGCAAATAATAAGCACTTAGTAAGTGCTTGTTTCCTTCCTTTCTTCTTTCTTCCTTCCTGCAAAAGAAAAAGAAAAAAGAATAAGAAAATTCTTTCCACATGAAAATAATTCTAGAGAAGAGACTTTGATTGGTATCTTAGTATATTGAGTGGTGGGAATGTATTTTCTTTTTTTTTTTTTTTATTGGCAAGTATAAGGTTTTGCTTTACTGTTTTTTTAAACATTTATTAATATTCATTTGTAATATGGTTACATGATTCATGCCACTACTTTCCTCTTCACCCCCTGCTCTCCCCCCACCCATGGCCGATGCACATTTCCACTGGTTGTAACATGTGTCCTTGTTCAGGGCCTATTTCCAAATTGTTATTAGTTGCATTGGTGTGGTAGTTTTGAGTCCACATCCCCAGTCATGTCCGCCACAACCCATGCATTCAAGAAGTTGTTTTTCTTCTGTGTTTCCTCTCCTGCAGTTCTTCCTCTGAATGTAGGTAGCGTTCTTTACCATAAATCCCTCAGAATTGTCCTGGGTCATTGCACTGCTGCTGGCACAGAAGTCCATTACATTCGATTTTACCATAGTATATCAGTCTCTGTGTATAGTGTTCTTCTGGCTCTGCTCCTTTCTCTCTGCATCAGTTCCTGGAGGTCTTTCCAATCGACATGGAATTCCTCCAGTTTATTATTCCTTTTAGCACAATAGGGGAATGTATTTTCTGAATTAATAAAGTCACCTAAAGTTTTATTGAGGTGGCAAAGTGACTCTACCTGTCATCTTTCTCACAATTAAGTTGATATGAGCAAGGAACTGCTTAAGGGAAAGAAAATGTCATCAGTCCCTAAAAGAATTATTATAATTTCATAGATAATCATAGTTTTTTAATTTGATATATTTGATAAGTAACTCAATTACAAATCTTAATTTATTAATGAGACATAATTTAATAATTTAGAAGAAATATATTCCAACATTATTCTAATAATTGGCATGGCAAAAAGAAACATGGCAACAAGTTAAGTAACAGACTGAGAATTGTACTCCTTTATATCAATGCTGGCATTTTTGTTGAATATTCACCTATGTTAGTAAAATATATAATACACATGTACATAGAAAAGAATACTAATATATAACATGTTTATATTGTTTTCTTCTCTGTATGTTCATTTTATACTCCTGTAATATATTAAATTTTACACATCTGCATATATGTGTATATATACATATGCATACATAATTGTGAGCATTGAAATGTCTCTATGAAACAGGTCTTTCATATCTTGTTTATTTCCTACAACTCCAAGTAAGAACAAAATAATAATAATAATAATAATAATAATAAAATTTTCTAGCAACTCTATGATTAAGTACTGCATCGATATAATCTATGATTTTGGGGTTGTAGCAAGAATATTTCTCCTATGTTTTTAAATTTTTCTAGTTGGTGAAACAACAGCATTTACCATACATGTATTTTCACTGGAAGGTAATTTAACTGGTAGAGCAAGGAGACTGGAAAACATTTGATTAAAATCTAAAAATTTCTAAGGAGTATTTAGCAAATTAGAAAATTAAGCCATCATGTACTTATCCAATTAACAAAACCAAGAAGGTGGAAAAATTAGTATGGGGAGAATGGTGATCTTGGGTATCATGTTTGGTGTGGGAAGGAGCTTCTAGTAGGAGAGAAGATATCCAGAGAAATACAAGTATATTTTCTTTCTAATTTGAATTTTTAAATATGGTAATAGCTATTTTAATTATCTATATCTAATTGGCCTTAATCTGAAATAGACAATTAAATGTGTTCTGGACTATTAACTGATTCATATTTTAGATGTTTGCCTAATTAGACAGTTCCTAAACTTTTCAATTGCATTTTGGATAATTTGTCTATGTTATTGTACTCTTCTGTGATTTTTGAACCATTCTATTTATTCTCTAAATTATTTTCTTAAGGACATGGGACAGAAAATATGCAATCCACTGTATAATTATTACATTGATTTTTTTCCTTGACCACTCATTGAATAATATAACATTCAATAACTAAATCAAAAAAGCAGTCTGCACTTCTTTAGTATGTTCATGGTCTTCTTTTTTAACCATTCTCTCTAAATCTAATATTATTACTTTATTCATCCTGCTGTGAAAAAGACTAAATCTCCTTTTTAATTTTAAACTCTGCTATATGGTGTCAGTGGCCTTCAAACTCAGATGGATTTGATAAGATTCTAAAGAAAATTTCCTTTGTATAAAACTATCTGTATTTCTATTCCCAGTAGGTGCTTGTTGTTTCCAGGTGACCTTTCTTTTATGTTTATTGTTGTCTTGAGAGGAAAATGATATTTTAAAGCTAGATTTATTTCTCCATTTGATAAAATGAATGGTCATATTTGTCATTTATAAAAACTTATCTATGAAACATATTTGTTTTGACAAAAGGTAGAACAAAGCAATGATTTCAGGTACTATTCAGACTTCTTTTCTTAGTTTCCAGGAAGCTATTTTTCTTCACAAATATATTTAAAGTATAGCAAGATTTAATTGGATTAAACAGATCTTTCATTAGAATTGTACATATATTACTATCCTACATGCATACATTAAATTAAAGATTTAATCCTACATACATTAAAATGAAAATTCTTCTCATGATACATACATATGAATGTGTATAAAAGGTGAGAAAATCTTTTTTGTGTGAGAAAATATTTGCATGGTCTTTTTATCTTACTGATAATTTGAGATGGTATAATCAAAAATAGTGGTAGAACTATCATTTTATGAAGGACTGAGAAGGCATTTCAGTTATTAAATTGAGAAAGATTATTTTGATGAATGTATTGATTTGATCAGAAGGAGTTTATCTTTAATGTAAGTGCCTTAACACATTTTAAAAAAATGTTCAAATGAATAGCTACTGCTATGGAGACTCTCAAAATTTTGTCAGAAAAATAGTAATTTCAATTGTTATGCAGATAAATTTATTATAGATTGAATGAAAATGGGGAAGGAGATATTTAATCCCTGTGCTAATGGGATCAACCAAATATTTTAATATAATAAATTAGTATATTTTAGAATTAATTGCAATTTTGTATTTTTGTAGACATACTTTGTCTACACTTCTAGTGTAGTCTTTCTCCAACGTCTTAGCATGGCAAACTGTGTTCTTGGAGGCTCTAAAAGTGGAATGTAAGTTCTAAAAGATCTGGTCAAGCTTTGAGGGTATAATGGTGGAATGTCTTTCTGTGATTATAGGGTCATTTTTCTCAAATTAAAAGAAGAGCATAACCAAAAGAGAAGGAGAGTTCCAGCTCTTGCTACCAGTATTATATCTATGTTTTTCTGGTAATGACAAACTGAAAGTAATGTTTTAATTTGGAACTGAAAGTTCTAGTTGAGGATTGCTTCAGATCACCAAATAAACACATGATAGTAGAAGACAAGTTACTTTAGTGCATAATGTTTTGGGTTAGAGGTGTTGCCAACATGTTACTAGACAAAGATTGTCAATTGTGTGTGTGTGTGTGTGTGTGTGTGTGTGTGTGTGTGTGTGTGAGAGAGAGAGAGAGAGAGAGAGAGAGAGAGAGAGAGAGAAAGAGAGAGAGAGATGAATCCCTTTGGCAGCCTAGCGAATCCTATGAATTCTCTCAGAATATTATTTTGAAATTCAAAAAATAAAATACATTAGTTAGGAAATCAATTAAAGTACAATATGGTTATCAAATGATGTTTTTAACTTCAGAAGTTCATGTTGAAAATTAGTGCCACTGATGCCCATTATTTTGAAACTGAAGAAAAAAACAAAAATAGGTGAATAAGTTGAACATTCCCATCCTGCCTATGATACTATCTGAAACCCTGCTTCCTAGTCATCTAGGTCAAGTTTTTTTCTTGACTCCATGTAGGGCTTAACATACAAAATAATATTAAAATCTTGAGTTAATGAGAAGAAACTCATTTTTTAACCACACTTTGCGTTAAGTTTATTTACCTCATTCCTAATTTTTCAGATCTAATGGTCAATAATCATTAATAAGTGTCTATCATGTCACAGGCAGTGTGTTAAGTATTGAGGATACAAAGAAACACACAAAGTCTTTGATCTCAAAGAGTTCAAAATCTAATGAGTTTAAAAACACATAAATTCATGCAAAAGGGATATACACAGGATGAGTTAGAAACACTCAAAATAGTGAAGATGAAACTATTAGAAAGAATTAGTGAAGATTTCACATAGAAGTTGGGATTTTAACAGAGATTTAACTGATGTAGAGAAAATGAGGAGGCAGAGATGAGGAGAATTTCACAGATGGGGAGAATCAGTAGAAATACATGGAGTGAGGAGACAAAGTGCCCTGTGTAAAGTAGAGCAAAGAGATCAATGCTACTGACTTGCAGAGTATATATCATGGGGAGTAAAGGACACAAAACGTGGAAAGGATGATGAAGACAAATTATAAAGAATTTTAAGTGCCAAACAGGATTTTATAATCAGTCCTGGAGGCTATAAGCAATCACTAGAGTTTATTGAATAGAAGGTCATATTCAGGTACTTTAGGAAGATCAGTTTGACAGCTAAGTGGAGGATACATTGGAAAGAGGAGGCACTTTGAAGCAGAGAAACTAAAAAAGAAGGTTATTGTAATAGCCCAGGCATGAGGTGGCAGAGGCCTGAACCAGGTTGATAGAAGTGTCAGAGGAGGGAAGGCGGAGTTTACCAGAGATATTTTGAGGGTAGAATTGACAGGAGTTGAGAGCAGACTAGATAGAGAGAAGTAAGAAAGAGTTAGGAGTCAAGGATTATATAAAAATTGTGAGACTAAAAGATAGTGGTGGCTGTCATTGTAATAGTAACAGTGAAGTTGGTAATAAAAAAGATTTGGGAGAAAAATAATGAGTTCTGTTTGGGGGTGTGTTGACTTGAACGTGTTTACAATACATTTTATTTGAGATATCTAGTAGGCAATTGGAACTGTAAAACTAGAGGTCATCAGAGAGTTTAAGGTTAAATAAGTAGTGTGATAATTAGATTAAATCTACACTACCCATCTTTAGATTTAATCACCAAAGGTAAGAGCACCTACAATTCTGGGAGGTCCTAACCCACATGTGCTAGAGAGGGTGACGAATTAGAATCAACTGGTTGCTCCCTACGCAGTCCTATGAGAAGCGTCTATTGTGATTGGACACGCAAATTAGAAGGGAGCCACAGGAAGTGACACATAAGTGACCCCTTTAAAAGGAGAAGGTCCTCAGTCAGCTGGGGGCTTCTGGTGAAGAGGGTGGCTGGTAAAGAAGCTCTTCTGGTCCTTGGAGGAGTGCTAGCTGGAACGCTGAGACCTTGGTGAGACTGCTTCAATATCTTCTAGAAGTCCATGTGGTGAGTTTAAAGACTGAATCTTCCTGAACTTCTCTTAAGGAACTTCTTTTAATAGACTCTGTAAATGAAGCAAAGCCTCTGGCCCTCTGACTCTAGGATGAGGGTTAATTAGATCTACCTGGATTAATTAGAGGATCATAGTAATTTATCTACTGTGTTAGATTCTTATTTCCTTATTTCCTCTGTCTCTTCTCAATTGTAAATAAACTTCCATAAAGTCAATTTTGACTTGAGATTATTCCAAAATTGGGGAGATTTCCCCTGGCAATCACCTTTTAATATATTGAACCCCAAAACCCTTTTTCCCCCTTACAGTAGATCTGAGAATAGTAAACACAGAGGTGATATAATCTATGAAGCTGATGAGATCATCAAGTGAAATATTGGGGAAAAAAAGAGAAAAGAGCCTAGGTCAGATGTCTGTGGACATTCTATTCTCTCTCTCTCTCTCTCTCTCTCTCTCTCTCTCTCTCTCTCTCTCTCCTTATTTTAACTTTTTAAATTCTTTTTCAATTCTGACATTTTATAAATTAAATCTTCTCCTTCCTTTCCTCCTCTCCATTTCTCAAGGAGGCAAGTAGTCTGCTATAGATTATACCAGTGCTTTCATACAATCTATCATACAGATAGGTTGTAAGACCAGGATATAGTAGTGTCATGGAAACCTACAAAAAATAGCATGTCAAGGATATGGATGCAGGAAGCCATCAAAGCCATGACATTTAGCACAGCTCATCACCAGCTCTGACAATCCAGCACAGCAGGTTGTCAGGAGGATGGAAATTCCACACTCAGTTTACCCTATGTGACTTTTTACAGTGACATTCACTTGCATTGAAACTATCGCAATCAGTATCCTTATACAGGGAGACACAGAAAAACAATACAGGTTCATGGCAAGAACAACTACAGTCACAGACTACCCACTAATCCAAAATAAACCCCTAAACAAACCCCCATAGTACAGAAACTTCCCCTAGAATCAGCCCAGCAAAAAACCAGCAGTTAGTAAGTTAATGTAAGTTTCCAGATTCCCCAGCAAGAATGTACCTGGCCGGGGTTTGTTCCCAAACTCCCATAGACCAAGGAAATAGTGAAACACAAGGAAAACAGGAGAATGACAAATTAGCACAGAATCACCCTTCCAGAACTGCATTCTTATTGACCCTATAGCAGAAAGAACAGCAAACATACTTTTTAAAAACAGTGAAAAATGAAAGAATATAATGGGAGCAAAATTTGGACCAGACTGATATTATTGTATCTTATTTGATGTAATCAACTACCATAACTATCTTTTTGATTAATGATAGGTATGAATAGCATAAAGTAACAATATGCATGAGTTAATTAGTTAAAATATAATCAACTATTATGCTTAGCTAGGAAATGATGTTCTTGTAACTTATGGATGGCTGAAAATAATAAGTTTCAATTAAGCTATTTCATAATGAATAATTTTTGACAATCTTGCTTCATTGTTTAACCATAGTGAGATAATTAGTAAATGCCAATCATATGACATTTCAAAAGTTAATACGTGATTTTGAATGTATGGGAAAATCTAAACCTGTATGAGATCACAAAGGGGGGAAAAAGGGTATAAAAATAAAAATCAGCAGAAGGCAAGAGAGAACAGCCTCTGCAATTCTACTTGCATACTGGCTCATTTTCATTTCATTTTCACCACATCAACTCACCTCCAGAGACCGCCACCCCTGCCTCAAGTGAAGAGTGGGCTCTTCGGATATAGGGATGGTACATAATGTCAAAGACTGCCAAAAGAGAGCATAGATCTTGATTTCTAACCTGGATGCACTAGTTTGGATTTCTCTGACTGCTCATCAAGTATCTCCTCCCCTCTCTACCCCTGCCAACTTTCACCTTGTATTTTGTCTTCACAGTAAGATTTTTAAGCTTCTTGAGGTCAGACACTTTCTTTTTTCATATTTACATCTCTAATACTTAGCACAGTATAAACAGACTCATACTAAACACTTAATAAATGTTTATTGACTATTATTGACAATTAGAAGATTATTGCTAACTTTGTTGAGAATAGTTTCAGCTAGTTCTAAAAACAATCTTAAGAAAACGTAGGGTCATTTTATTCTAATAAAAACAGCCAACATTTATTATTCTTAAAGTTTAAGTTTTATAAAGAGTTTTAGTAGTATCATCTCAGATTATTCTCACAAGAATCCTGTGAGGTCAATGTTATTTATTTCCATTATATAGCTGAGGAAATTGAATTTGAGTTTGGATTCATTATCGTGGTCTTGAGTTGAAATTTGACTTCAGGTCCCCCAGACTCCATCTGTTATTATATCCACTTTGTCAAGCTGTCTTTCTGTATTAGAAAATACTTGCCAAGTGAAGTCAGAATTTAAAAGTTACTATAGTAGAGTGCCTAGTGTCCCATCCCTTCTATAATACTGCATACCCAGTTCTTTTCACAACTTCATCTTCAACAAAGAAACACACTTAGAAGTCCTTCATAGATGAGGTATGATGGATTTCCCATACAGTCATAAAAAATGGAAATAATACAATATCACAACCTGACCAATTATGACTTCACACTAATTACCATCAGTATAGCTTCTCCTCATATAATCACTAAATTAGCCCTGGAGTCAAAATATCATTTCTGGTTCCCCAATTTTGAATATTAAACTATGTTTCCTAAACCATCTTGAAGTCCCACAAAATTCATGCTGACAACTCATCATGCTGACAACAGCTTCCTAGGTAGGTTTTACTGTGCCTGTCAGTGGCCTCAGCCTCTCGAAAAAAACCTCACATCCTAAGTATCTGGCATCAAACACTAATCTGATAATTCTATATGGTTCCCTGGCCTGTTCCCCAAAAAACAGTGAGCACTTTACTTTCAGATGACTTGCTTAACTCATAAATTAATGACTTGTAGCCACAGTCCAGCATTACCCTTTATGACAGATGAACCATTTCATCTCCCACTTCTGTTAAAATAATAACTTAAAAAAATGCAGAGAATATATGCAGCTTGTCATAGCCAGGGTTACATGAACAAACAAAAAAATAAAATAAAATAATAAAATAAAATGAAATGAATGAATGAATAAAATAAAATGACAGATTGGGAGAGAAATTCTATTGTTCTTTTCCCAAATCTCTCCCAATCTGTTCATTCAGAAAATGCATTTTGACAATTCCCAAAATTTCTTTCAATTGCCTACAGTGGGTTTCTGAGGGGAAGAATCATCACTCTCTGAGAGGGATACACTCAGCATTTATTGAGGTTAGGCTTCTCACACAAATTCCATTTTTGAACATGAAGAGAAATTCTTTTTTTTTTAAATAAACATTTGATAATGTGTATATTCTATTAAGGTGGCTCCTTGATCCTAAGCAAACATTTGGATTCCTGACTTGCAACATGGTTATAACATTCAGAAAATTAATGAATTCTTCATGAAACATAAAATTATAGGTGAAAGAGACTTAAGATCTTGTCATAGAATCAAATTAACCTTGTCATTTCTACCTCTATTACATTTCTTGAATATGTTCCCCTCTCTTCCCTCACATAGCTAATTCAGGTCTTAAAACCTATCACCACTAATGATTACTAGAATAAAAATCCTTTCTATGTCATGCTGGTTCCATACCTATTCAGCCTTTATTTAAATACTACAAGTATGGAGAAGTCTTCTATTACTCAAGGCATCTCATTCCAAATGCAGATAGCTCTAGTTATGAAGAGTCTCTGTATCTAGATAACAGGAGACATGAATAGAGGACATGAGAAGATTTTTCTGTACCTAGTCTATGATGTAGCAAATCTTGTTAAAATTTAAGCAACAATAGTTGGAGTCAAGATGGTAGGGTTAGAAAGAAGCATCTCTGTAAGCTCATCCACACAAATTCTACCAAAGAAGCCTAGAAAATGTACCAGAGGCAATACTGCTGAGGAAATTTTTTAAAAAAGGAAAAGAAAAAGAAAAGAAAAAACTCATAATCACTTTTCCAACTCAGGTCATCGTATAGGGACAGAGAGGCCCGAGATCTTTGAAGAGATTCTGGTCAGGAGCAAAGAATTTCTTCTATCCCTCTTCTATGTAGATGATTCCCACCAGAGCAAGAAGAGGTGCAAGACTTATGGGATGCCACTACTTCAGAAAGGATGCAGGAACAGGTACCAACTGGAAACTTTGTTAATCATTATTCAGCCCTAGATCACTGATCCAAGGCAGGCTAAGGAAGGAACCTGTGCTTAGGAATTGCAATCTGGGTAAGAAGGAATTACAAAGCCTAAGCTATCTACCAACCAACAAGCAAGTTCAAAAGCAAGCAGCATCTGGGTGTCTTGATCCCCAGAACCAGGGACATGTTTCAGTGGTAATATCGAGGAAGATTTTAACTTCACAAAGTCATAGCATGGCAGAAATTCCAGACCAAAAAAGATCCATTAGTCCTGTCACTCTAGAACCAACAGATCGTTCCAGATAGTCAGTAATGAGTGAGTCAAAGAGCAGTCTTGGTTTGTTCAAAACTAAATCCCACTCACGAACTTACAGAACCCTGAAGGGGATAACAATCTGACTCTGTCCTGTGTTAGACATCTTGGGAGGATGATAAGACTGAGGTTATATTAAATCTAAGAAAGTAATTGAAAGAAGCCAATAAGAAGATACAGAAGAGTGAGATACAGCAAGTTAAGACTTGTAGATTTTAAAATTAATATTCAGTGTCTCCAAAGTATGATATTTATAAGGATTTATTATTATTAAATCAGAGACCTAGAGAAATGCGGGGAACCTTTCCCACCCACCTCACATATACTCAAAGCAGAAGGAATTGTGGGTGATACAGAAAGGAAGTTTGGGTAATGTATCTCAGGGGTTCAAGATTTTTCCAACTATACATTCCCCACTGTGATCCTTTGGGATACCAGTCTCCCCAGTGGATCATGGAAACATAATCAATTTAAAATTTACAATAATTCAAGATAAAAGGGAAATAAAAGGGAAAAAGAGCAAAACCAATGTAAGGTACATTGACAAAAAGACATTTATGGGGCACTACCCTTTTTGGCATGAGTGTCCATTCAAAATAAATGCATTCAACCCCCGCAAAGTTCAAATTCGCCATGTCTTGAAGTTCACTCTGGATCTTCCAGTGCAGTGGATATTCTCTGCAGGCATCTTCATGGCACCTTCTGGATTCTAGGAGGTAGTCTTCTGTTCTAAATTAGGGTCAAATTCAAGTCCAAATTCACAGCAATAAGATAGTCCCCCATGAGGAGAATAATAATACATTCCCTCCTGAGGAAAATCCAGGGATACACATAGGAATTATACAGGGATATATGGTCAAGTCATAAGGTATATGAATCAATTATCAAAAACATCAAAGAGTCCAAAGAAATAAAAAGAGAAAAATAACTTCTGAGGGAAATATAGTATATTAAAAATGTGAAGAAAGAAAAATTCTAGGAAAAAGAAAAGAAAATTCACAAATCACAACAGGTTCTTGTAGCAAGCCACGTCCCATAAGGTTTACAACAACAGTCACTCACTAACCCAATTTAGTAGCCTGGACTACAATAAGTTGTTACATCATGAAAGAAATAGAAAAAAGAGACTAGATTTTGAAACAAATGGGAAATAGCATTTCCCGGTTTGATCCTTTTCTTCACTTTCAGGGATAATGGAGCCAGAATATAGATGTTGTGTACTTGATATAGAGTGTGGTAAAAGGAAGTCCTATGTCTTAACATATGTTAAGCATTGCAACCTCGAGTCTCACACATGGTCAAGTCTTTGTGCTCTGCACAGAATGTCATAAATCCTTGTAGAATAGGTTTGGTCTCTTTTTCCTTTTTGTGCTTGTTTGGCACTTTGCAGGAATTTCTGTCATCCTTTGTGGTCCATTTCTTCTTGGATTAGGCATATTCATCGAGCAAAAATCTCATAATAATTAAATAACTAGTGGTAGGTGTAATGCAAGGTGGCTAACAGAAACTTCTTGCTTCTGTAATTTCTAACAGTCACAAAAAGTCAGTTAAACATCTTAGAATGTTCAGAAAGTCAGTTAGAACTTAAAGCTATAAATAGAAGTGAAGTTCCAACTGACCAGGCTTTTGCCTTCTGGCTTTCGCTGTGGCTGGAGGCTTTTGCTTTGGCCTTTCGGCTTTGGCCTAATTGCTTCGGCCTTGGCCTGTGCTTATTTTGTTTTGGGGAAATTTGGACTTATCTCATTTCTCTGGACCTCTCCCTGATCTCCCGTCTCCATCCCTCCCCTTCCCTGATTTTCCTTTTGGGTTCTGGTTGGAAGGGACGGTTTGGTGATTGAACATTGTGGGTTTTAGTTTCTTTAGATAATTGGAGTGTCCTCAAATAAGTATCCCTAGGTTTGATTAAGACTTTATTTAAAAGGCAGTCAAATCTTCCTGACTGGGAGAGCCGGACTCTCTCTGTCTAAACCTCTCCGCAACCCATCCCCCACCCTCACCCCTTTCACTAGCAGCAGTTAGAAAATCCTGAACCCCTCCCCCTTCTGACTGACCCTGGTATTAATAAATCCCCTTGTTACCTATTCAAACCCTGTGGTGAGTCATTGTGTCGAAAATTAAGACAAGGTCCAAAAGGAAAGAATCATTTTCCTTTATTTCTTGAGACAACTGAGGCATCCATCTTGACAGGAAGTACCTACCTTCAAGACTTCCTCCAGCCATCAGTTTCACTGGCAGGGAGGGGCCCTCTCGATCCCTCCTTCAGGAGACTTTGAAACTAACAAGAGAAACCCTCCAGCCAAACCTAAAAGTTTCTTATTGGTCCTGGTTTCCTCCCTGTATCCTCTGTCTCAAGCCTCTGAGAATAAACCTGTTTGAGCTGCTCTCTCCTACATACCCCATTTCCTTATCTCCTATATACCTTCCCATACCTTCTTTCCTCCACCAATCACCATATAATCCTCTATTCCCCTTTATCCTTCCTCACACCCACCTACTCAACTTACTATTCTTTTTTGATAACACAGGTTTCCATAGTCCAAAGTTTTTGGGGTTTGCATTTATATGTTAGGCAAGTGGACATCTTAGCTTATTCTATTGCAAAAATCAAAACAGTAAAAAATCTTTTTTAATACTGGTAATATGTGCTTCAAAGGTAAAAAAAATGAAAAAAATCAAACATTGTATTGCACATGTAGGAAGAAAAAACAAAAATATTAAAAATGTGTAGTTTCACAATCACAGAGGGAAAGTATAGAGGCTAATTTCAAAAAATAAGATTCATTTCCTCTTTAACTTGCCATGATCCACAGTGTGAGTACAAATGAGGTAGATAAAATAATAATACATTCAAGAAAATATGAAAGAGATGACAAAAGGCACAAAATGTTATAAAAGGCACATCAGGTCAATATAGGTCACTAATACAGATATTTGGTTGTGAGGTAGTATATGTACCATTCAAGTACAAAGATCAATCAAATAAAGTGCAACAAAATAGTGCAAATCCAGCAATAGAGCATTCTTATCATAATCAATATTCAAATACAATCAATAATCAAATATAAGTACAGGCAATTATAATTAGTACAGAGAATTATCCATTATCAATAGAGGGTACTAGTTTTACATGACTAAAATGAATCCATGAGTCCCTTTCCCCAATTTTAATGGCTGTTGATGTAGTCAATAGGACCTGGAATGGTTTATCAAAAGCGAGTTCAGTCAACCCAGTAAGGATGAAATTCTTTATGTACACACTATAACCTGGGTTCAAATAATAAAGTGAGAAGTCTATGGGGCCTGCTTGAACAGCAGCTCCAGAGTCATGGAGTTCTTGTAATTTATTTTGTAATTTTTCGTTATAACTGGTAATGGTTGTATCCCCTCCTAACAATGAAGTATAGGAAGGGGTAAATTGTACCTGAATGGGTGGGTGTCCAAACAGCATCTCAAATGCTAAGATGCATAAATCACCTCTGGGTCTGCTTCTGAGATAAAATAGGGCCAGAGGGAGAATTTCAGACCATTTTAAATGAGTCTCTTGCACAATTTGTCAATCATAGTTTTAATTTCTTTATTCATTCTTTCAACTTGGCTGGAGCTCTGGAGATGACATAGTATATGAAATTTAGGAGTTATCCCCAAACATGAATAAATTTGCGATAAGACTGAGTCAGGAAAATGAGTTCCATTATCAGAATCAATACATGCCGGCAGGCTAAAACAAGGAATAATCTCTTTAAAAAGGACTTTGGCAACAAAAGCCACTGAGCCTGAGCAATAGGAAATGCTTCAGGCTACCACTCAGCTGATCAACTATGACCAGACAAAATTTATACTGTCCAGGTTTTGGCATAGAGATAAAATCATTTTGTAAATGCTCAAACAGGGTGAAAGCTAGAGGACGTGCACCAAAGGCTTTTCCTCAAAAAGCATACTGATTAAAGGCCTGGCAGGTAGGACAAACTGTACATATTTTGGAGACAATTGTAATTATTCCAGGAGTTATCCATACTCTTTTAACAGAATCTACAATGCCTTAGATGCTGAAAGGATCATGTTTATGGATGGAGTGACAAATTTGGTTATAGAACGCTCTAAGGAGCAGGGGGGTCGCCTTCAGATGACACCCATACTCCATTTATCTGTTTTGCTTTAAATTTCAACTTCCATTTTCTCATTTCCTTGTCATTATAGGAAAAGTATAGATCCAAATCATCAAGGATTGTTAGTGGCATAATTAATTTAGGTCCTTCTAAGGTTGCTAGCTTCTCTGCAGCATCTGCTTAGTCATTTCCCATGGAGACAAGGTCAGTACCATATGTATGGGCAGAACAGTGAACAACAGCTTTGACTTCAGGGAGCTGGAGGGCAGAAAGAAGGTCAGTAATAAGGTATGCATTGGCAATACATTTTCCAGCTGATGTTAGAAATCCCCCATAAAGTCATAGCATGCCAATGGCATGAAGCATGCCAAATTTCGTAATGGGAGTCCGTGTAAATTGTGGCCTTCTTATCCTTTGCAATAATACAGGCATATTTTAAAGCTGTAAATTCTGCACCTTGTGTGCTTACATGTGAGGGTAAGGAAGCTGACCATAGAGTATCCAGTTCTATAACTACAGCAGCTCCTGTATAACACACACCATCTCTCATAAAAGAAGAATCATCTGTAAATAATATTAAATCCGAATTATCCAAAGGGGTGTCCAGTATATAATAACGAAGTTTATCAGCAGTGGACACTAAAGATGTACAATCATGTAAAAGTTCTCCAGAAGTTGGCAAATCAGGAAGCAAGTTTGCAGAATTAAGAATTATAGAGCATTTAATGTGATGTGTTCATTATTCAATAGGGTTATCTTGTATCTTGTAATCCTCTGATCAATAAATGCCTCAGTCCTATGTCTTAATAACAATGCCTCAACCTCATGCCTCAACCTCATGTGGGCACATTATGGTCAGAGGGCATCCTAATACCAGATCAGCATATTTAGTTACTAATAAAGGTGTGGCAGCTACTCCTCTAAGGCATGATGGTGCTCCTGAAGTTACTGGGTCCAGCTGGGCTACATAATAGGCTACCAGGCATTGAGTAGGTCCCCAAAATTGAGTTAGAACACATGACGCTACCCCTTTCTGTTCATGGACATATAAGGTAAATGGGTTGTCATAATTTGGGATGCCTAGAGCAGGGGCAGACAGGATAGCATGTTTTAAATTTGAAAGAACTGGTCGGTGTTCCTTTTCCAATTTAAGTGGTTCAGGGACTGAGTTTTTTTGTGAGTGATACAAGTGGCTTAGTGATTTCCCCATAGCAAGGAATCTACTGCCAACAAAATCCTGTTATTCCAAGAAGCGCCCTCAATTGTCTTTAGTGGTAGGAGCACTTAATTGTGCATACTTTCAATACATTTAAGAGAAATTAAAGGGGACCTAGTAGTTAAAATAAAACCTAAATATTGCACTTTGGGGAGACACCACTGAAATTTGCCTTTGGAGACCTTGTGGCTTCTCTTATGTACCTCCAAAATGAGATGCTTGCTCTCCTCTTGGCATACCTCAGCATTTGGTGAGGCCAAGAGCAAATTATCCATATTTTGGATTAAACGATTGTATTTAAATTTAATGACATCTGTATCAGCAGTTTAGAGTTGTATGAACAATATAGGGCTGTCCACGAAACCTTGAGGCAAACAAGCCCAGGTTCACTTAGAACCTTTCGAGGAAAAAGCAAAGATATGCCTGGAACCCTAATGTGTAGGTATGGAAAAGAAGGCTGAGCACAAGTCTACTACTGTAAAGTATGTGGCTGTGCTAGGAATAGAAGAAATAATAGTATTACGTAGGAAACTACAAAGTGTCTTTTTATAGCATGATTGTTCATGGCCCTCAAATCCTGAACGTATCAATAGAGATGCTTACCATAGGCCCCCAATTTTGGCTTTTTAACAGGCAGGATAGATGTATTGTATTCAGATTTACAGGGAACTATGATGCCTTGGTCAATGAGTGAATTTATCACTGGAGTAATGCCCTCTATTGCCTCCTTCAAGATAGGATACTGAGGTGGGTAGATTTAGTTTTAATTTGGACAAGGATAACCAATTTAAGTAGGCTAACATCAGAAGATAATGTGAACCAGAGAGACTCAGGTATATCAGTTGGGATTTTAAAAATGGGAGACTCCTTCATCTCATGACTATCTGAAAGAAGTACAGGGACCAAAGTTAAGGATTCGTCAGACAATTCCAGTGACATAGAGCCATCTGGAGAGCAAATTATTGTGGCTTTAAGCTTGCATAAATGATCTCGTCCCAGCAAATTTATAGGGAAGCCAGGCATCAAGAAGAAAGAGTGCTCCACATTCAGGAGTCCTAAGGACACCATCCTAGGGGAAAGTTTTTAAACCTTTTGTTGTGTCCCTGATACCCCCACTACATTTATTGATCCTATGGAATTGCAATCTTGGTCAGGTGTACTCTTCAATACAGACCTGGAAGCTCCAATGTCCAAAAGACAGTCATAATAGGTGTTACCAACCTTTAATGTTACATGGGGCTCATCAGTATGGGGGTGTGCAGTGGATGGGGACAACGGATAGTTAGGCATCAGGGTCTGGAAAATCAAAGTTTGTATCCTTTGATTCCTGTGCCCCAACCCCACCCCATACAACGTCATAATATTTGGGTAGTTCCTTGGCCTCCCCCTTGAGGAGTAGTAGCACCCTGGGTGGTTTGGGGATGAGCTCCTCTCAAGATACACTGCTGCAGAGTCATTTGGTATGAGTTATCAATTGCCTGATCCATATTCCTAGATTTGTTATCAGTCCTAAAGTTGTGATTCCTGAAATCATTATTATAACGATTATTTCTATAATTATTTCCATAGTTATCATTCAACTGGTTTCTGTTTACTCTTAACAAATCCCTACAGTTTATCATTGAATGGCCCTTCTTCTCACAAAAGTGGCTAGTAAGAGATCAATAGTTAGATTCTTGGAGAAGGGCAATTGCCATTGGTTGACTATCATGCCCTTTATGTTGTTTATCAATTTAATCACTAAAGAGTATAGTTTCTTTTGAAACATTTCCATTAAATTATTAGTCTATTACTGTTTTTCTTTATGGCTTTTAGAGACATAAACAGCAGTTCTCCTTAATTCATCAAGATCCATTTCAGGCCACCTAGGGCAATGTGTTTTAAAGTAATCTTGGACTTCTCTACTAGAGTTATTGACAAATTTTTCCTTATTTGTCTTATATCTTTTTCAATATAAATGCCAAGTTCCATATATCTACCTCCCAGCTCAATGAGCCTATCTATGAATTGGGAGGATGTCTCATCAACAGATTGTATAAGATGTTTAAATTTGGTCCAGGCATGTGGCTTCTCAGCACAATCTCGCATTGCTTTGAGAATGGCCTCCCTAGCAAGATGTAAATCTGCATATTCTTTGGGGATATAATACTGTCATTTAGGATCTTCAGATGGCCAGTGTACATTTTCCAGCTGATGTCAGGTATCCTCTTTGAAGCCATAGCATGCTGACGGCATGACATATGCCAAATGCATAATGGGAGTTGGTGTAAATTTTGGCCCTCTTATCCTTTGCTATAATATAGGCATGTTTTAAAGCTATGAGTTCTTCTCCTTGTGCTCTTACATGAGAGGGTAAGGAAGTTGACCATAGAGTGGCAAATTCAGTAATTACTGCAGTTCCTGTATAGCGCATGCCATCCCTCATAAAGGATGAACCACCTATAAATAATATTAATTAAGGGCTGTCCAAAGGAGTGTCCAGTAAATCACTGCGAGGTTTATCAGCAATGGACACTAAAGAGGTACAATCATGTAAAGGTTCTTCAGAAGTTGGCAAATCAGGGAGCAAGGTTGCAGGATTAAGAACTCAGCTCTTTATTGTGATATTTTCTTTGTTCAAGAGGGTTATTTCATATTTTGTAATTCTCTGATCTGTGAATGCCTGTGTCCTATGTCTCAATAACAATGCCTTGACCTCATATGGGCACATTATGGTCAAAGGGCATCCTAATACTAGGTAGGCAAATGTAATCACTAATAGAGCCATTGCAGCTACTCCTTTAAGACATGGTGGTGCTCCTGAAGCTACTGGGTCCGACTGAGCCAAATATAGACTACTGAGTGTTGAGCAGGTCCCAAGAGTTGAGTCAGAACACCTGAAGCAACCCCTCTCTGTTCATGGACATATAAAGTAAATGGTTTATCATAATTTGGGATGCCTAGAGCAGGAGCAGACAGTATAGCTTTTCTTAAATTAGAAAGAGCTGTCAAGTATTCTGTTTCCAATTTAAGTGGTTCAGAGACTGAATTTTTTGTAAGTGTTATAAAGGGTTTTGTCATTTCCCCATAGTAAGGGATCCGCTGCTGACAGAATCCCATTGCTCCAAGAATTGCCCTTAATTGCTTTTTTGTGGCAGGAGTGCTTAATTTTGGGATATTTTTGATATGTTTTGATGAAATAAGATGGGACCCAGCAGCTAAAAGGAAACCTAAATATTATACCTTGGGGAGATACCACTGAACTTTGTCCTTCGAGACCTTATGGACTCTCATATAGTTCCAAAAGGAGGTGCTTCCTATCATCCTGGCCCACTTCAGCACTTGGTGAATTAAAGAGCAAATCATCCATATATAGGATAAAATGGTTGTTTGAATTTGATGGCATCTGTATCTGTGTTTAAGAATTACATAAATAACATAGGGCTGTCCATGAACCCTTCAGGCAATAGAGTCCAGGGCTATTTGGAACCTTTCCAGTTAAAAGCAAAGATATGCCTGGAATCCTCATGGACAGGTATAGAAAAGAAAGCAGAGCACAAGTCTACAACAGTACTATGCAGACCAGAAGTATGGGGCATGGCCCCTCCCCCAGCATGGGATTGGTCCATTCAAGACCAATTCCATGACAGGAAGTAGGAGGGACCCCTGACACACGCTGGGGGATGCTGTTCCCCCCACCACATCACTTTAAAACCCACAATATGAATGTGGCATAAAACCAAAAGGCATCAATAAACTAAAAAAAAAAGATTTCTACTTTCCTCATCCTTTCTCAGAGGGTAGGCATAATTAATTATTTCTTGGATGGCTAAGATAAATGGTATGTTGTAGCTGCTAACTGTAATTTATACCTGTCAGTGAGGTAATGAATGGGCTTGGAGAACCAAGGGATTCTACCTTGTCTCTTAGCTATATTTCCTGTGGTCAAATGAAAATGAAAGGTCATGGTTCTAATATTTTATTCTTGACCAGAACTTCTGAGGGACTAGGAAATTTTGCAGCCTTTTAGTTCTGAGGCATATTTGCACACACATAGTAAAATAAAATGAAAGCTATTTTTGGCAGGTAGATTTTGGTATTTCAGGGCCAAATGAATACTTCAAAATTTCCTTTCAGGGCACTCTTAGGTATATTCTTCTAAGATTTTTTTATCTACATTTTCCACAAAAATAGTAACGAACTTAAAAAAAATCATAATAACTAAACCCGTTGGAAGCTCTATACATCTTTTAATATCTCACACACTAAGGAGCAAAAGGTCTTTAATGACCAATAAATATCACTCTTACTATAAGGCACAAAGATATATTTATATTTACATATGTATGTGTATATGTAATGAAAGAATGATTATAAAATTTGTATAGTAATCTATCAAATCAGTATACTGCAGTACATACTTTTCTGTTAATAAATAAAAAATAAGCTACAAATAAGCAGATGTAGAACATACAGACCTAAGATTTCATATTATATTCACCAACAGAATTGCCAACAGTGTCCCAAATTTCATCTCAGCATGTAGAGCTACCATTAGTTTGAAAACAAAAACATTACTGGAGCTACAAAGGTACTTTTAAGCAGCAGGCAATCAATAAATGGATCGACATCTATCAAATGAGTTTTATCTAGAATCCCAATCTTCTCAAGTATATTCCATTTCTGTAAATGCTTCACCAGACTTCAATTTTAGTAAATTGCCCCTCCCTCCTTGAATTCAGGGAAATATAATTTTATCTTGCTAAGTTATATTCAATTCCAACTTCTTTCAAAAGAATTGTTTATTGCTGTTTTCCCAAATGACTCTTGGATGTGTTCAATTCTTAAGGATTTATGCTGAGAAAATGGGAACATTTGTCTTTTTAGGAGTTCTGAAACATTAGCTTCAGGTTCTCTAAAAGCATTTCATTTTTCTTCCTTAACAAGATATATCCATGCATTGGTAGGAATACTCCAACAAATGGAGACATTATGTGTGAGCATGTTTGCATGCATATTTGCATTTTTAAAAGTCAAGAGGCAAACGAAATAGATTATATGGCTCTGGACTATAATATAAATTTCTATGGCAAAGTCCAAAACCTGAATATCTTTATCTGTAGCAATACCATACTCATTTAATACATATGGTAATCCTGTACTCATTTTGCCAGTAAAAGGTCTGGGAGTCAAAGTTACATGGTCAAGTAATCAAGAAGCATCAGTTAAGTGTCTACTGTAGGTCTGATGATCACAAGGGATATAAAATTAGACTTTTCTCCTCTCTTACATAAATCCAAACTCCTGATCCCTTGAAGCCATTGAGAAGAAGTTCCTGATCACACAAGAATTGAATCCATAACCTTAGCCTCCTGAACTAGGGGTATCAAACTGTAGGGAGTAAAATAAATACACTGGGGTAGTAGAAGGAGAAGGGGTTGATGGAGAAATGATGGGGTAAGTAGGTTAACTGCCTGACACACAAATACACAGGAGAATCACACTCATTCCCACAAATATAGGGCAATGCTGAGAATGAGTGGAGCTGGGACTGGGAATGGCAGTTAAACCCAACTGTCTTCCTTACTCAAGCCAGGGAATAATATTCACAGATAGTGGGTCCTTATTTGGTTGTGGAGAAGGAAAATAGACAGGAAGCTATGAAAACTATTTAATAAAGCCTTGGGAAGTAAGGTGGGATAGCGTTAAACTAATCTAATGCTAAGGGGTCAGCCAACTGCCAAATGGAGTGTACTGGCTTCACTGTCACCAGCACAGGCAGGCAGCCTGGCTGGGGAGCAGGAGTGGCTGCTATAGACTTTGGAGTCAAAAGGGATTTCTCATGCTCCTGGAGATGTTGCTTCAAGCTGAGTCCACAATGACATAGGTAGATAGATAAATCCTTGAACAGCCAGTAATCCACAGACTGGGTGAGAGACTCTGATCAGACCACCCAACTACAGTGACTTGTCCTTCCCTCAGTCTTGACACTTGCAAGATGTTTCCCCAAGATCTCCAAAGACAGAATACAAAACAGCTAACTGGATCCAAGATGCTAAGCACCCTACTCCTTCCTCTTGGCAGTTCAGACTCCCAACCACTACAGCTCACTCTGGATTCTACTCAGAATGTCCATCTCTTGCAGCACAGTTCTTGTGTCTTGCTGTCTGTGCAATGCTATATTCCTTTCTTTCTATTTCTATGTCTTATCTTATTTTTGCCTATAACAAAACCAAAATGCAACCCAAGTATGTCATCAGAGAATTTACTGATTACCAGACTTATACATGATTTCTAATCTATTTTGTTTTAATGACTGTTAAACTAAATGCCTTATATGGTCATTTACATCCTGTTATTCTAGGACAGAGATGGCGAACCTATGGCATGGATGCCAAAGATGACATGTGAAGCACTCTTTCTGGACACTTGGCCACCCCCCCCCAACAAGAGTTCATTACTAGAAAGGCAGAGGGACTTGGGCAGAGCTGTTCTCCTCCCCCTTTCCACCATGCCTGATGACATTTTTTCACATCCCCAGCCTCTCTGCCTAGCAGCCAATGGGAACACACAGGGCATAAGGTGGGTGGCTCACAGGCAACAGAGTGGGGAGCAGAGTGCTCAGGCTACTTCCCTTCCCCACTTCACCTGTGCTGAGGACATTCCTCACATGACCTGTCCCTCTGCCAAGCAGCCCAATGGGAGTGCTTCATCCCTCCCCTGTGTGAGGTAAGGCATCAGGCACCATGCATAGTCTATGGGGGGGTGGGGCACACCACTTGGTCTGAAAGGTGGGGTGGAAGAAGGGCCCTGCCCTTCATCTCTAAAAGGTTCACCATCACTACCCTAGGATTTACACATGTGATACTTGTCCATGTTGTTGCTCATTCTATACTCTGTAATTATTTCCTTCTCATTATTGCTTAGAGAATATCTAGTCTTACTTTAAAGTGTACTTCAAAATGCCACTTACCCCAGAAAATAATTCTCTCTTTGACCATGACTTTTCCTTCAAACTCCATGTAGTACTTTGATTTATAAGCATCCCCTGTGCTTATTTGGTAGTAATACGTATTATAATTATTTGTTTTGTACTCCTACAGCCTCTCTAACCACCCCTTCAACATATATACATATCATTATAAGAAGGACTAAGTCTTATCTAAACTGTACACTTTCTCTAGCACCCAGCTCAGTACTCTCTACACAATCAATCAACATCTATTAAGCACCCACTTTGTGCTAGGGAGTCAGCTGGTACAGTGGATAATGTACTTGGCCTGGAGTTAGGAAGACTCATCTTCCTGAATTCAATTCTGGCCTCAGACACTTACAAACTGTGACCCAGGATAAATCTCTTAACCCTGTTGCTTCAATTTCCCCATCTGCAAAATAAGCTGGAGAAGGAAAAAGAAAACACTCCAGGATCTTTGTCAAAGAAAACCCCAAATGAGGTCATGAAGAGTTGGACATGAATGAAGAACAACTGAGCAACAACAAATGTGCCAAGCATAGTGTTAAGTGCAATGCATATAGATACAAAAAAAGGATAGTCTCTGCCCTCATGAAGCTTACATTTTATTTGGGGACAGGACCTAAACTATCAACTAGTTCAAACACTTCATATAAGGCAAATGAACCCTCTGGAGAGTAAAACATTTGCCCAAAGTCACATATTGTAGAAAGCATAAGAAACAGAATTTGGATCCAGATTCACTAAATGTATAACTAGTACTCTTTCCATCATACCAAACTGCTAGGTACACATATAATTACACACAAAATATAAGCAAAAAAACAAAGAATAATGGGGGGGTCAGGGCACTAACTATTGGGTAGGAATTAGAAAAAGCATCAACTTTAGATGCAGAACTTGAGGTAAGTTATGTAGGAAACTTGGTATTCTTGGAGGCAGAGGTATCCACAGAGTTTTTGCATCAATAACTAAATCACACAGTATAAGAAGTTAAAGGGAAGTCAGAAGTGATCTTTTCCACACTATTATCTAAATAATGATTGTACTAAGTAGATCAGTCATCATTCAGTTGACATTTGAAGATCTACAATGAATAGAACACTATCATTTCAGTAAGTGATTGAATTAATGAAAAAATGAATAATGCAATTAAGTAGCATCATTGATAAAATATCCTTGGACTCAACAAGATCCAAGTTCAAATCCAATCTTAGACACTTGCTTCCTGTGTGACCCTGGGTAAGTCAGGTGGCCTCTCTGTGCCTCCATTTCATCATCTGTAAACTCTTAGAGTTGTTATAAGGATAAAATGATATATTTTCTTGATATGATAGTTATGAATTAGTCAACAAAAAGAGCAAATGTATGGTATAAAGAAAATGGTTTTATTCATATAAAATAATGTAAACACAAAGTCAAGAATAGAGAGGGATTTTTTCTTCCCTTTTATTATGATTATCTATCTTAAACCTAATCTATTTTAAAATCTATCCCCTTAAAGTTAGACATTTGTTAATTGATTGGGATATTAAAAAACTGAGGAATATACATAAATTGAAGTACAATGGAAAATATGTAAGGTTCTGAATTGAAACTAATAAATGCCATGTAACCACTTATAGAGGTCCAGCTTCTATATCAACAGGGATTTTGAATGGCTTTTGTGGTGTAGGTCGATAAGAACAGAAGCCGAAAATTGAGAACAGCCAGACTAATGGTTAGCCCAAATCTTCTCCAATATGACATGGAGCTTCAATTTTATTATATACAGAATTCAAAGCCCATTTCACACAAAGCACAAAGAAGTTTTGCAGCTGCGCAGATATGCCAATGTTACAACATTACGTCACAATTCGTATATGGTTTTACAAATCACAATAGAATTATAGTTGTACACTTGCTCAAGGTAAAAAGGATTACATCAAAAAGATTAAGCCCAGAATGAAGCAAGATTCAAGGCTGGGAATGAGTCTCTTTTTTATCTACAAGCTATTTTAGTGAAAAGTTTCTGTACTTCAAGAGATAACTTAATGAATAAATCTTTAACATTATTGGTTGGAAAGCACCTGGCAAAATGTTTAACTGTCTAGCTTGCCTAATTCTGACCTTGACTGTCAGGGAGGCAGACCTGGTCGTTTCTTGTTTAATTTCTGCCTTTTTGTCTTGGAGAAAAACTGTTAATTCCTTTTCTGCTGGTTTACTAAGAATTTAAAGCATTCCTAGAAAATTAGATTATAATGCTTTCTAATAAGAAAAGGTGTGGATCATAAAAGAAATCAAAGAGACGAGTTCAGATTTTTATCTTAGATAACCCATCCTGTCAGCATCCTGACTTGTAAGGCAGAAAGGTCAAAATGCATGGCCTTGCCTGTCTGCATTGATCTTTTGATGGGGTCCAGATAAAAATATCTATTAGAGACTCTGTTTCTCTCAATTGCTTCCAACAACCAATGATAGCCTAATTATCTTAAGGAACAAAGTTGTTCATGTTGTGTCTGTGGGATACATTTCTACGATCTGATATACAGCAACACAAGCTACATAATGATCACAATGGCCACTCCATTCAAAGATAAAGCAGTTTGGACAATCTTCATGCCATTAATTGGAATTTAATGCATAATTAAATTATATACCCAATTAGGACACAATGATGTAAAAAGGTCAAGTGGTGAATCATGAGAAAACATTCTGTGAATACTAAAATATCCCTTTAACATCTTTTGCTTCAGTATTATCTCAGAACAGTAAGTTAGGTGATGGGTCAGATTATCATTTTAGGTCTAGATAATTCAGTTTCTCATTAATTAGCTGTGTCTTTACAAAAATAGTGTTAGCAGCTTTTGAGTAACAGAGAGCAAAGAGAGGGAGAAAAAAAAAACATGTAGTGAGTACATTGTACAGGGAATTCATGGGTACTTAGCTGGCTCCAAAACAACTTTCCAAGAGACATTTTCTGAAGTAGGGACTTCATCTCTAAAATTTTCTTTAAATTCCTTCCTAGTTCTTATATTCTATGATTATGTGATATATTTTTCATTTTAGAAAAGCAGACAATACCAGAGCTGGAAGAAACCTTAGACATTAATGGTTCAAAATCTCCTAAATTTTGTAGTTGAAAAAGCTCTAGCCTAAAAGAGGCTAGTGATTTGCCTCAAGTCTTACATCCTTATAATTATCTATGTCCAGTACATTGCATACTATATCCAGTCTTTTTTGTTTTGTTTTTTTTCAAACCAATTTGTGATGTTGTGGCATAGCAATCTTCTGTGTGAATGGAACATTGTACCAATGATGACCATCTATAACACTTTGGTTTATAGTGTTAGAGAGTTGTCCTAAGATACTGAGAGTTTAGTTGACTTGCTCAAAGACAGTCAATATGTCTTGGAGGTACCACTTGAAACAAAAATGTAAATTGGTCCTCAGACCCTCACTTTCTATATATACTTGAGCAAGTCAATTAACAGCTATTTTCCTCAGTTTCTTTAACTGTAAAATGAGGATAATAATACCTCACTATGATGCTGTAAAGATCAAATGAAACAATATTTGTGAAGAGTTTAGCACAGGACCTAGCATATAGTAAATACTATATAAATACCAGCAATCATCATCATCATCATCCTTGCATACATACATATCAATGGATATAGAAAAGACAGATATCCATATTTACATCCATATCTATTCCTTTGCATCACCACTATTGGCACTACTTTTTGCCTTCATTTGAGGTTTCCTTGACAAAGACACTAGACATTTCCTTATCCTCCACATTTAGAAGAGGGTACAGAGGCAAATAGTGACTTGCACAGGGTCACAAAGGAAGTATATGTCTGAAACCAGATTTGAACTTAGGAAGATGAGTCTTCCTGACCACAGGGCCAGGACTTTATATACTACATCTATCTGTCTTCTTAATTATACCTCTATATCACCTCTTTTGGCAATATCTTAATTTTTTTCTCTATAACGCTTTGTGGTAGAAGTCCTCTCAAGTCTTCTTACCCAGAGTACAAGAAGCCAGACTCTTGGTTCAATCTGTAAGTGTGTATTCAACTCTGGGGAAGTTACTTTTCTTGACCCTGCTGCTTGGGAGGCTTAAACTTCTGTCTAGGGCTGCTGTCAAGTTTCATTGAGCCAAATTTAGAGGGAAAAAGAGTTCCATTTATATTTGGGTTGATACAATATGTATGGTGAAACTAATCCAGTGACTGATAAGGTACCTGAAAGAAATTCATTTTAAACAAAATATTTTAAATGTTTTAAAAGTGACTTTATCATGATCCTTTCCATTTGTTTAACTTTTAGCTGTGGGCAGTTTTTCAAAACCAGGGTCAGTATATCTGTAGCAAAAATTAACCTATTTCCTATCTAAATCAGTCAGTCATTAAACATTTATTAAGTACCTAGTATGTGCCAAAGAGTATAAGAATTCCTCATTTTATGGAAATTTATCATCACCATCATCATCATCATCATCATCATTATAATCATCATAAATAGCACTTATATATCATTTTACATTTTGCCCAACAAAATAAACATTATCTCATGTGAGCCTTAAAACAACCCTTGAGAAATAAGCAAAGATGTTATCATTATCCCTATTTTGCATATAATAAAGTTAAAGTATAGGAAGGTTATATGATTTACTTAATATTACATACCTAATAAGTGTCCATCCTGACACTGAATACAGAACTTTGTAACTAGGAACATTGCATGTAAATTCCTTTATATTCTGGGGTTTAACATGTCACCATTTGGTGCTACTGTGGACATTTCCCTTAAGGGGAAAAGACCTTCATAGGAATCAGTCAGTGGTTGTGATTTCCTAGGAATTGTCTGTGTGGATACTGAGTGTAAGGGTTAAATTTAGTGGTTGGGACTTATATTATGTGAAATAATGTGGGCACCAAAGTTATTATATCTCAAGTCAGAAGTTTATTTACAAAATAGAACAGGAAACAATAAGATAGAGAAATGTGAGAAGTATTAGAGAAGATACCTACACTGGTTCTCAGCCAGGAGGGCTGATAGTGAAACTACGAGGCCTCCTCCAAGATGGAAGCTAGTCTCTTAGAAAACTAGGAAAGTAGTCATTCCTTTTCACTCACCCAACAAAGTTGTCCAGGAGTCAGAATCCAAGGTTGATGCCACGAGCCAAGCCTTGAAGACTATCTACAGGAGACACTCTTTATTAGAGTCAACTTCACCAGACTGACTGCTCAGAGATTTTCATGGCTTTTATGGTGGTTTCCTATCCCTGCTTTTTTCATGGGGGTCAATCACAGTTTCCAAATTGTCTGAGTTCTCACATTTGGAATCACACCTTTCTGAATGTCTTAACTCTTAAGTTTCTGACTGTTTGAGTTTGGGGAGAAAGGTGGAGCTCTCTAAGTATCTTGCTGGCTTCTCACCTAGCATCAAGTAAGGTGTTGATTCAATCAAAAGATAGACAAAGATCACAAATCACTTAGTGAGTTCACACTCACTATACTGGGAGAAGAAAATCCTATTTCTCCTGAAGTAGAAATGAAAGACCCCTCTCCTATGTCTCATTTGAAAACCCTCCTCTCATATTACTTCTGGCTAACCCTCCCTTGCCTACTCCTGCTGATGCCCTGTCCTGCCCTGTCTCTTCTCCCACCCCATGACCAATCCCAGCCCCAAGAAACCTTCTGCCTCCTACCATACAGATTCCTACATGTACTGCCTCTGTGTAAAAGGGAATTCTTTGTTTTCTTTGCCTAAGTTGAAGTCAAAACTTTGAAAATAACTTAAATACCTCTATTTTGCACCTCACTATATTGTAAGGACAAGATTAGATCAGGAGGAGTAGGCAAGGGAGGGTTAGCCAGTAATTTCAGGAACAGGTTTGAAAAAATGAAATATATTTTGGATGGAATCATCCTTTGCCATTGGACCATTTAAGGAGTGCTTAAAATTGTCCAATTGAATGTGAATGTCGGCTTGATTTTAACTTGCATTTTCTGTATAATAATCTTTTGTGTCTTAATATTTAGGAATTGATAATTTCCTAGTAACATAAGGAGAAGGAGGCATTGCAAAAACTTAAAGGTTCCCAATTGATCAAATGAGAGAAGGCTTTCTTGCAGAGGAGAATTCATGCTGTTCAGTGTCGCATTTTTTAAATCTATTAATTGTATATTTTAAATTTATTATTGTTATTATTATTAGGGGTGGTGGAAGGAACTGTTGATCTTATTTTATTTTATAAGAAGTTATGTGATTTTATTGCTGCCCTCCAGTAGTAGAAAAGCAGTCACTTCAGTTCAACAAGAGGCAAAAGTGAGTGCTCATTAATGGCCTTTAGTGGTGAAGAGGCAATGGGGGTGGGGATGGGGGCAAAATCTATGTGGGAGTATGGAAAATCCAGCTACAAAGGCAGGGGTGAGGAGGTTTAAAGAAAGGGCACTTCTTGGCTGGAGTGGGAAGGTTTTATCTAAGAGGGAGTATAGGAAACAAACTGGGGTGGGTGAAAAAAAACTTAGGAGGGAGGACCAGTACCCCCTGCAGGGTTTAGGGGCTAACCAGCTGTCCAGTAATGGAAAAGGGATCCCCTTCCGCTGAGCTGGGGTCGGGGACATGGAGTTAAAACTTACCAATAGCAGCAAGAGCAAGCAGCAGTAATAGCAGAAAAAGTTAGCAGGAACAGCCTCTGTGAGGGAGAGACCCGGTTGCCTGGCTTTCCTGGTGGACAGGTGTAGGCAATGAGTCTGAGAAAGTTCTGAAGGTTTTCCTAGAGGGAGAAGGGGGAAATGAGAAGGGAGAGGGGAGAGGGAAACTCATAGCAGGAAAAGAAATCCAGTTCTAGTTCTTTAGTCCCTTTGTGGTCACCAAAATTAAATTATGAAAAAAATGAATTCTCAAAGAATTTATTATATTGTATTTAGTAATAAATAAAATGAGAAAGGAAAAAAAGATTCTTTTAGTCAAGTGAGCAATCAGAGATCCAAATCTGCAGCACTTTACCGAAAGCACAAGCTCTAAAGAAAAGAGAGTCCCACAGCTGGGTCTCAGCCAAATTTATCTCCCAAGACTCCATACATAAAATAAGGATGTAAAATGAGGGAATATAGCTCGAGAGTGGAAAATGTTCTACCTGCACAACTTCCAGACTATCCAGATTTTACACAAGACTACGCACTGTGATATTGTTTTTTTAGCTAGCTTGGCACTGAATATAGCTCATATTAATATAATACTTTAAGGTTTACATTTTGGAATAATCTTGTGAGATAGGTGCTATCCTCATTTTACATATGAGAAAACTGAGGCATGGAGAGGCTTGCTTGAGTGCAGAGAGCTAAACAATGTCTATGGTAGGATTTGAACTTAAGTCTTCCTAACTCCAAGCACTGTATGTTCTTACCACTATGGTACCTCACTGCAGAATCAATCAAAATGTTCTAATTCTTAAACTGACCTCTTATTATTGACACATATTCACAATAATAAAGTATCAAAATTTTTGGTTGTGTTTTATTTTTAACTTCCATTAGTTATTTTGGATATTTTGTTATTTTAAGTATTTTTAGCATTGAATAACAAATGATAATTTAGATGTAGTAGCAACATAGCATAATGTAAGAAGCATTGGATTTGGAGTCCCAGTATCAGAGTTTGAATCCTAGCTTGCTTCTTACTACCTGAGAGTCCTGGGACAAGTCATTTAATTATTCTATATTTGTTTTTATTTTTGTTTCTAAATTAGGAAAATAATACCAACTCTTATCTTTCCCCTTACTCAAGTCAGGGCATTTATCTCTACCAATGAGCGAAAAGTTTCATAACAATGAACTTCAAGACATGGGTTACACTTGTAAATGGTTTATTTCAATTCAATGGCACATTTCTATTTAATACACACTTGCAAATATCTGATAACTACTGAAGATACAAAGATGATGATGATAATTATGATAGGTAGCATTTATGTATCTAAGATTGCACTTTGTAACTTTAAGATTGCAAAGTACTTTGTAAACATAATTTTATCATCACAACTTGGGAAGAGGGCAGGAAGGTTATATTATCTCCAATCAGCAGATGAGGAAATTGAGGCAGATAGTTGAATAATTTCCCCAGGGTCGCAAAGCTAGTAAATGTCTAGGGTACAGTTTGAACTCAAATCTTTTTTACCTAAGGTCTAGCATAGTGTTTCACCTTGTCTAAAGCAGTTTAATGAACTAGAATATGTATTAAATTACAAAATTTACTGTGCAAGAAGTTTGCTGATATAAATGTATAATGGTTAATATCTAATGTTATAAAGAATTAATGCCAATGTTTCTGATTTTATAGAAAGTAGTTTGTGTTACTTCTATCATAAACTGATAAAATGAACAAAACTTCCAGAACAGATCCTTAGAGTCATTTTCCAGATATTGGAGATCAATGTCTTCAGTGTCATTTATTTTCAGACCTAGATAGGGATACTCACTAAGTTTAAATTTCAAACACCTTTCAAAATCAAATGATAGAAAGATAGTAGCTTTGTTCTCCAGTAATCTTAAGATTCAAGGGTTTGTGAATGGTGTTATGATGATAATAACAGATAGTTTGGAGAAGCAGAAAAATGTGTCAGGGCCAAATAGAGCTTTAAGTCAAGAGCCAGAGATTGACAGGCTTCAGTGAGGGAAAAGGAGGGGCTAAATACTCCTGGATCTCAAACCCCTCCCCCTCTAACTGCTTCTGCTTCAGTTGGTAATGAAGACAGGAATAAGATTCTTCTGGTAAGTTTCAGTTATGGCTGAAACCCCAATTGATGTTCCTTTTCTTAAATTTATATTCCTCACAGGTCAGTATGATGAGTATATAGAAATTAGTTATCTAACAGTTGAGGACAGAGGAGATCTTCTTAAACTGGCAGCCAACAGGATTCAAACTAAATGTACAGACTGAGTTGTAAGTATCTTCCCAAATAATTATCAGGCACAGATTTGAAGATAAAAAGTTATATTGGGAATTAACAAGGAAAATTAGAGAAGTTAATGAAGGTTTTAGGATAATGAGAGGAGACCCTGAACTGTTAAATTGATGCTGCCCTTCCCCCCTCCTCACTGGAGGGGATGAAGCACTTAACTAAAACTGGCTCTCTTGCTATTGATAAATATCTTACTCTCTAATCACTAAGTAATTATATAATTATATTAATGAAGACTAATAATAACAAACAGGCTAACCCTATGAGTAGAAACTACTAGCTTATGCTACAATGGCCACCTAAGGAGAAACCGCAAGTCAGGAGTAGCAAGCAGAGTGTCTGCTCACATCCACTCCCACAAATTAACTGTCTCTAACCCTTCTCAACTGCCCCTCAGCCAAAGTTCTCCAGGGGGGTCCCCTGGAATTCTGGGTGAGGCTATCCCTGTACCTTTGCAAGGATTCCATGCTTTGCATCTCCACACTACAGTAAACTCCCCCTCTTCTAGTAGGAATTTCCACTGGAAATTCTGCAGGCTGAAGATATTGTAGCATTAATTACCCTGTCTACACTAACTTAAATGTTTTATTCCTAACCCCTTAACAGTCTTGCTATGCTATTGCTATACTATCTATACTATCTACCCCTATCTAAGGAGGGAAAAAGGAAAGTATGATCAAGGGGAAAAAAAACAGGTTTTGAAATAACATACAAGCATCATAATACATGCAACAAATTATCACAGAAATTCCAAAACTGCAACAATTAGCTCTATCCCTATAGCATGCAATGCAAACATTTTTGAAACACATCCAAAGCAAAAATGTAACAACCTACAGATCTTCTAAAACTTGCTCCTAACTCATAACAAAAGAAAAATGATAAAACTCTATATGCGAAATGTCATAGAACTAAGTTTCCATATTAGCTTACTTAAGCTAAGTTAGTGGTATTAATAATCCTAAATTCTATATTGTTAGTATTTTAATTTCATTGTTAGTCATTAATATATGTACACTATACATATTCTTATAGACTATAGTGACTTTCCCTGACTAACTCTGTATTTCAAAAATCCCTAAAGCTATCTTTCCCTAAGATGTTAGTAATTCTATTCTATGGATTAGTAATATAATACAGGCTATCCACAATGCCTACTTACAGATGGAAGTTCCCTTGATGTCTATCAAATCAAAAAACAAACAATGGATCTTTTGATATGTTAGAGATCCTAGGATACCCTTCCCTTATATATAATACATATGTAAATGTAATACATATATACAGAAGAGACTCTCATTTATCTACATGAGGTATATATCAAAAATGAACAATCAGTTTGCATTGTGTCCAAATGAACTAAAGTGTGCTGATGTATGCACATACTTACCCTTACTGCAAGGAGCTTCTGGCCCACTGGAGAATCATAAATCTCCTTGTTAGCCATATGTAGTGTGGCATGCAACTACCGTGTGATGTCTCATATGTACCATGTGTGTTTATAACATGATAGCTGCTCCACGTATTTCTTCCTTCCAGTCCTCTTCCTGCACAGTACTTAATAAAGATTACAACACTCTCGTGATTGTCCATTCCTTGGTATCACCTCTGCTGTGAAATTCTAGTTTCTAGCTTCTGTGTTCTTCGTTCCTTCCTCTGTACTGCATGCATACATACTTGTCTGCCTTCTATCGTCTTGTCTGATGGTTGACTTGTCACCTTCTTAATCAGGAACATTAGTTGTTGTGATGTAATTGTGTTAACTTTGTGTTGTTTTGTGTTGCAAAAAAAATTTGCAGTTTTTTTTCTTGTTTTTTTTTTTTTCCCTTTTAGAATTTCAAGCAGTTCATTCATTCTCATCATAACCGTCTGTTTGCTGTGGATCTGGCAGGGCATTCATTTCATTTTGCTCTATGTCAGGAGGTTTTACTTCATGATGTTCTTTAACAGGCTTTACATGAGTGATGTGGAACCACGGGTCTCTATTCTCAACTTTCACACAAGTTGGGCTAGTTAATAGCACCTGGAAAAGGCCCGACCCATTTAGGGTCTAGAACAGATTTTCTTGTAAAGTTCCTTATATAGACCATGTCTCCCGGTTTAAGCTGATGTAAGCTAAAGTCTAAAGGAACTCTCTGGGTTAACAATCCCAGTTTGTGCAATTCATCCAGTCTCTTCTTCAAAGCTTTTATGTATCTATACAGCTGACACTCAGTTCCAATGTGTGATAAGAGAGCTGACTTCTGGGCTGAACTATGCCATGGAGCGTGCCCATACAGGAGTTCATACGGTGACAATCTTGTGTCACTACAGGGTTGACTTCTTAAATAAACAAGAACAATGGGGAGTGCTTGTACCCATTTCAGATGGCTTTCAGAACACACTTTCCCAATGAGAGTTTTAATTCTCTTATTACAAATTTCAATTTGCCCTGAGGAAGAGGGGTGATAGACTGAATGTAAACTCCTCTTTATCCCCAAGGTCTTATAAATCTCATGCAAGATGTTCTGGGGAAAGTGTGATCCATGGACCGAATCTATTCTAGCTGGTACAGAGAATCTCGGAACTATCTCTCTCAGAAGTGTCTTCACCACAAAGGCTGCGTTGTTCTTCTTTGCAGGGAACACTTCTGGCCATCGAGTCAACCTGTCTATGATAACTAGGGCATATTTGTATCCTTGACAATTGGGCATTGATATATAATCAATCTGCAAGCACTCAAATGGGGCATATGCCAATTGTCTGCCTCCTAGTCCCTTAATCCTGGTCACGCCCTGATTATATTGCAAGCAAACCTTGCATTTTTGGCATGTTCTAATTGCACAAGTGGATATACCAGGAGTCGTCCAGTGCCTTCGAATACCATCCACTAAGGATTGGGTCCCATAATGGCCTTTGGCATGCAATGCATTATATAGGGTATTATATAAAGATCTTGGAAGAATGGGTTTGTCCTCACTAGAAAACCATACACCTCTCACTAATTTGGCCCCTAGATTTTCTACCCAGTGCTTCACAACCCTCGGGGAGTATGCCTGTTTTAGATCTGCTTCTTCCACCAAGGAGAAGTTCAGCACATGGACCGGGCCGAAATGGGCTCCAAATTTTGTGGTTACATCTGCCCTCCTGTTTCCTAATGAGACTTCATCCATACCCTTTTGATGTAACCTGCAATGCATCACTGCCACTTCCTTAGGTAACTGGACAGCTTTCAGGAGTTGGTTTATAAGGCTCCCATAGGCTATCTCCTTCCCACCAGCTGTTATATATCCCCCAGATTTCCAGATTTGGCCTGTACAATGTACTACATTAAATGCATATTTACTATCGGTCCAAACATTCAACCTTTGACCCTGGCCAATTTCTAAAGCTCTGGTGAGACTCAGGATTTCAGCCCCTTGAGCACTCATGGACTTAGGTAGAGCTGCATACCATAAAGTCTCATCTTGAATTACTACAGCTGCGCCTGTATACCGTTCTCCATCTTCCACAAATGCAGAAGCATCGGTAAACAAAGTGAGATCGGGAGAGACCAAAGGAATATCGGTCAGGTCATCTCTCATCTTTTGAACCATGTCCAGGTTTCTGCACAGCTTTGGATGGGTTCCCCTTCTAATGGTAAGTCTGGCATTAGTGTAGCTGGGTTGATCTCCTTACAACGATGGAAAGTTAGGTTCTCATTGCCCAGCAACACAATTTGATAATGGGATAAGCGCTGGGAAGTAAATGCTTGCAGGTTGCTGTTTTTCAAGATGGCATCTATTTGATGAGGAGAGTACAGCATAATCCTACATCCCAAAACTAGATCTGAAGATTTTTTAACCATTAGGGCTGCAGCTAAATTGCTCTCATACAAGGTCTAAAGTCATTTGGCCTATTTTCACCATCTTAGATCTTAGCTTGGGCACCAACTCCATTTGCCCAGTGGCTCCTTTTACTCTCACAGACCCCATTAATGCACAATTTTCTGGTGCTGATGTCAACACAGACCAGGTTGCTCCAGTAACAATAAGAGCAGGATAGATTTGATCTCCTATAGTCAGCATAACCAAAGGTTCCCTGTCTTTACCTGTCTGATCAACAGGTACCAAAGGTGTTTCTATCTCTATGTCCCCTAAATCCCATTGATCTTGTTCTAGGACTTCTGTCTGTGCTGGCTCAGGATTCTGTGAGTGTAATGATGGTAAGTCTCCTTCAAAAATGGCTTGTTGGACTGCCAATGCCTGAATTGGCATCCCTGGACTGTTCATGGGCCTATCAGTGTCAAAGTGTACTTCAGTTTTTCCAGACCATGAGTAAGGTAGAGTGTCCTTCTCTTCACTGAACATGCTTTGCTTGACTTTAGCAAAGTTAGATTCAGGAGAGGTATTCCTCTGAATTAAAGGAAATTCTAGAGTTGGGAATGTGCTCGTGGTTCATGTCTACATCCCAATCCTGTGAGTCTATGCTTTCTTCTTGTATTTGCTCCCTAGACTCCATGTCAGTAACAGGAAACTCAACTCTAGATGTATTTTGCATAGGAAACAAAGTCAGTGTTGTAGATTCTTCCTTTGTCCCTATTGATGTCATTTTGTTCCTCTCTTGGCTACTGACATTTATGGAACTGAATTCCTTTAAATGCATTAACTCAGAATCTATTCCAAAGGCAGCTCTCTTTGGAGTATCACAGGCTTGAAAGTGTGCTACATCTTCATGCACTTGACCCTGAAGTAGATTTGGTACAAATTCTCTAGCTCCAGGATCTAGCTTTAAAATTCCTCCAGTATTGTAGCTACTAGAGTTTTCACTTTCCCTTCCAGCTTCCCTAGTTGGTGATAGAGAAAAGGTAGTGCCTGTGTCTGAGAATTCAGCACTTTCCTTCTCAATGGTCTGCAGGAGCCCATCTCCCTTGTTGACACTGTCCATTTCCAAGAGATCCCCATTAGAACACTTGTCTATATTCATTACCATTGCTGTTTGGCTTTGCTGTATATGTAAATGATCCACAGTCTTACTACAGAATGTTTCTGTCCCCCCATAGTGAGAATCAAGGAATGCTACCTTCTTCAAGCTTTTATCAAGAACTTATGCAGATGTGCCTGGTTTTCTGTCAGTGTACCCCATATCACTGTTTCCTTTCCCATAAATTCTCTCCTTAATTTCTATTATATCCTCCTCAATTTGCAACTCCTCCTCAGTCATATCTTTGTAACTTTGTGTTACCTCCTCCAACCCATAATTCATATCTTCTGCACCTATTTTGTTCTTCTCACATTCCTTTGCTACATCATTATCACTGCCTTTCTCTTTTCTTGCAACAACTGCTTTCTCTAAGGCTGCTTCCTTGGTTCATAATGTACGAGGTCTAGCACCTTGGGACAGGTATTCTTCCATTTTTGACAAGCTTGGGGACCTACTAAACTTGGCGCAATCATGGTCACAACATCTAGCCTTAATCTTATCACTGTATCTACTATTGTTATCCCTGTTATTATTATTGGTGTTATTATTGTATCTGGAATTATAGTATGTATTCCTCCTGTTGTTATTGTTATTATTCCTGTTTCCAAAGTTAATCTGGGACTTATATCTACAATCCCTTACCACATGGCCAATTTTTGAACAAAGGAAACATCTCTTAATTTCGTTGTTAGCACTGCCACTAGATTGTCCAGGCCTGCTTTGGCTCCTCTGATTGGTGGACATCAGAGCCATATTTTTTATTTCTTCTACCTCTCTGGCCTTCTGAGCTTCCCTCAATTACTTTTTAAGCTCAGCAATCTCTCAACCTTTTTCAGAGTTTCTAGATGTTTTAGAGTCACTATCCTTTGAGTCATGGACATAAGCTGCTGTCTTTCTCAATTCTTCAATGGGCATGGTCTCCCATTGTGGGCAATGCAGTCTAAAATATGTTTGAATGTAATTTTGACTCCCTTTTACAAATTGCCTCCTGATATGCTGAATGTTGTCTTCAGCAGTCATGTCCCTGAACCCTAGAACAGTCTCTCCAGCTTCCAACAGTCTGTCTAGGTATAAGCTTGGATGTTCCTCCTCCCCCTGCTTTAACTTTTCAAATGAGCCCCATGCATTTAATCTTTTAGCATGGAGTCTCATCGCCTCTGCCAAGTCCTCCCTGCATCTCCTAAGATATGTCATGTTTGCATGAGAGGACAGCTCTAGATCTTGATGTTGCTCAGGCCACGATGCTAAATTGGGGTTGTTCCTTGTTTCTGCAAGAAATTTAGCTTTTTCACTTGGGGTAAATAGTTCTGTTAATAAGAGTTCCACATCTTCAAAATTAGGATTATACAGCCTGACTGCCCGTTTGAATTCTTTTATCGCCTTATGTGGATTTACGAAGAACTGGGGGACCCTCCTTTTTAAAATCTCTAGATCCCCTCCAGTAAATGGTTTATAGCCTTTAACATGTATAATCCCAGCATCCGGTTGTACTATTGTTCTGTCTGTAATGGGAAGTATTGTTACAGGAGTTGCCTCTGCCCCTGCAACTTCTTGCTTTTCTGGGTTGTCCTTTTTAATCTCTTGTTGTTTTTCACCCCCTTTCTTTGTTGTGACCGTGCTTTCTATGATTTCCAGCTGCATAATTGTCCTGGCGTCTAGTTCTTTCCCTTCCCTTATTTGTTTGTTAATTTCTATTAGTGTTTTCATATACTCCAACATCTTTTCCATAGCCGGGTCAGTAATTTTAGTGTTTCCAAAAGTAAAAGCCAGTATCTTTCTTAAAATCATTAGGGCTCCATAGCCAGTGGCAGTCATGGCTATGCCTTTTGGTACATAAGCCAATGCCTCTCCAACTGTAATTGTTAGCCACAGATAAGTGTCATAAAATTCTATTATTGACCTAAAAAATTGGGGAACAGTGACAAACCAAAATGTAGCACAGGTTTGCCAAATCCCATAAATTAAAACAGCAGAGCACCCCAAGGTAACGATTGCTCTATTTAACATGTTGGCCATCTTATCTCTTCTCCACTAGGTCCTATAGTACAAGGATTCCATGCTTTGCATCTCCACACTACAATGGCTGTCAGAAAGAACAATGTATCTCCCTTCAATGCTGTTGATTAAGATACTCCATGCAGAATAGACTTCCAGTCACAGCAGTCTTTCCTGAAATCTTTAAGAGCAAAGAAAATAATATCATTAGTGGTATCAGTTTCAAAGGCCAACAACAATGATGTATAAGGTTATTATTTTTTCCCCTTGCTTATGTAGTGAAGACCTTTTCTATAGTAAGAGATGTATTCGTGCTACTTGATATGGGCCATTTGTTAAGCAACCTACATAATGAAGTCACTTTATCATGTTTTGCTTGGGATGGCCATTCCAGATGTCTATCTGCTTTTCACTTTATGACAAGGAACAGTACAGCTAGAGGGATTCCACCTTGATATTATAAAAGCTTTTTGTGGCCTATCTCTGACACTGGTACAGATTTATGTTCTGGAAAAAAAGAGGTTAATTCTTTTGCCTTCATAAGCAGTGCCTCATATTTAGGTTGTGTTATATGTGAAAGGAAAGGAATCATTCCTCCTATACACAATACTTTTCACAATGTTGAAGTATAAGCTCTTATTGACCATCCATTCAACTTTTCTCTCTGACAAAAATAGAGATGATTAATGTAGTTTCTTGTTGTTATTCCAAAAGATGAATGCATTATTCTTATTATATCAAGCTCAGTTGATTTATTCCACTGACTTCTAGGTTATTCTGAAGGCATAACTTATACTAGGGTCATCACAGATTCAGAGACTATTGAAAAAAAAACACCCGATATATATTATAGAGAATACTTTCCATGTAAATTCTCCTTTTTATACTTAAAATTCAAGATATATTGTCTCCTACTTACAATGTTATGTGTAGAGGACATTAAGAGGAAGAGTGGACAGGGTGAGGCAGAGACTGAGTAGGCTTAGATGGTAAGGTGGGTAGAGAGATAGGTTTTTCTTCTGAATCTTGAGACTGATGAAGCTATCTTACTGTTGTATTTTCTTGGGGAGGAATGGACAAACTGCAAGGTATCCTAGCAGTGCAAGTACACGCAGGAATGATACTAAATGAAGTCATTCTGAAATTGTGAGTCCTGTGAATCCAGTAATGCTCTCCTAGATAGGGAGCCATTTTAGATAGGCAGGAAACTGCAAATTCACAATGTGGGTCACACTCTCCAGCACCATCTTTGGTCACTGAGCAGTGCTTTGCAGAGCACAGGCTGTGGGTAGGGTCCCCTCCTAGGATTCCCTGCCCTGAAATGCTTCTCAGGGTTAAGGGAGCAACTTTAGAGATCTTGCTGCTGCTCTCCCCAATGTTCCACCTCCCACTTAAGCTAATGCTGGAGGCCCATGGGGGCTCAGAAAGGGTCTTTAAAAAACGGACTAGCAGGAGCAAAATACTCTCCTTTAAAGGAGGAGAAACTGGAGATTTGGGTTACACCTGGTTTTGTTGTAGAGAAATCAGAGCTTAATTCCCCAAACCTTCCTCTATTTAGGGGGAAAAAATCTAAAAGCTAATCTTGTTAACCTTCCTCAATACTCAACCCCTTCTCACCAATCTGGAGTTTTGGGCCCTGAGGTAGTAGCTTTGATCAGTCCTGATTACTGGGTCTGGTTGATTTCTTGCTGTTTTTTAGCTAATCTAACTTAGCTACTAACAAACCTAGTTAAGGATAGTTTAGAGAGAGTAAAAAGTGAAGGAACTGAAGAAAATGAGAGTACTCATCAAACCTTTATGGTTGCCAAATTATAATAGTTAAAATTAAATTATGAGGCTACTAGTAGCTTAAATAATTTTATTACCTCAAAGTGATAATAAAGAGAGGGAAATGTAGGAAAGAAGTTGAGAGTAGCTTAGTTTACTAGCCTTTTTGCAGTTCTGATGGATTGAATCTCACCACCAACATCGGTCCCTTCAGGTTCCAATCTCTAGCCAGAAGAGAAGAAGCAGTCCCTCGTCTCACATTATAAGCAGTTTTCTCCACCCACTGGCTTTCCCATCTCACATCTCAAGAACCAGTCATAGTTCATTAATTTGCCTGGCACCGCCCAGGTGGGGGCAGAACCTGTGGGATCAGTTTCCCATCTTTTTGGTTTCAAATTCCTTTCTCTGAGGGTTTGTCTATACCTGCACATCTCAGTGGTAAACAACCTTCAGGCCAGTGATAGATGATGTCAAACAAAGTGACATAATGGAGAGAGAAATTCCCTTCCCACACAAGATTAGAAGGGGAAACAACTAGGAAAAAAGAATTTTATACTGATAAAGGTTTCATTTCACAAATATATAGAGAACTCAGACAAATTAATAAGGATACAAGTCATCCCCTGCCGGGGGCCATCAAAACCCACCCTGTCTGACATGGTCACAGGGGGGACCCCGAGGAAGAGCATGGCAGCCTCAGGAAGGATGGAAATCCCTCACTCAGATACCCCTGTGTTACTCTTCTCCTACTATCACTTCTTATTATTGATTATTGTGATCAATATCCCTACTCAGCCCCAGGGAAAAACAGAAGAACAGTCAAGGCAGTTACTAGAACCCTCACAGGCCTCCTAGGAAATTCCCACCTTTACATGCAATAATACAGAAATCCCCCAAGAAGTCATTTCACAACAAACCAGAAAATAGTGAGTTAATGTTAAAGATTTAAAAACCCTAATTTAGATATTCCATACACAGGTGCCTGCAAAAACAGATCAGAACAGTCTCCAAGTTTTCCCCCTTCCTGGTCCCTGATTCAGTTTGGTATGTTAAAATAAAAGAACAATGAATGATAAATGGAGAAATTGTCTCCCATGAAAAAGCTTGTACTTTCCCACCACTGTAGCTCAAGAGATATGTCAAACACACTTTGAAAAATATTGAAAGTCATTGGAGAATGAAAAGTTGTAACAAAGTATGACTTAATACTTTATCTCTATGTATGTAATCTTAAGAAAAAGGTATAAAAATTAAAGTCAGCAGATGGCAGATCAGAACAGCATCAGCAAGCTTACTGAGTTCCTGGCTGTTCTCATAACATCTCAAAATTGCTTAGCTGTTCCGCCCCACCCCACCCCAACCCCAAGATACCTAGACTGCTGGAGCAGGCTTTGGGCAATCCCCCACTTGAGAAATGGTCAAAAAAGATGAATAAGCAATTTCCAGATAAAGAAACCAAAGCCATTATTAATCATATGTAAAAGGTGTTCTAAATTGCTCTTGATTAGAGAAATGTAAATTAAAATAACATTGAGGTACCACCTCACACCTATCAGATTGGCCAACATGACAGTAAAGGAAAGTGATAAATGCTAGAGGAGATATGGCAAAAATGGAACCCTAATGCATTGCTGGCAGTTTTGAACTGATCCAATGATTCTGGAGGGCAATTTGGAACTTTGCCCAAAGGGCTATAAAACAATGCACTTTTTGATCCAATAATACCTCTACTAGATCTGTACCCAGAAGAGATTTTTAAAAATGGGAAGGGACCTTATTTGTACAAAGATATTACTAGTTGCTCTTTTTGTGGTGGAAAAGAATTGGAAACTAAAGGGATGTCCCTCAGTTGGGAAATGGCTGAACACATTGTGGTCCATGATGGTGATGGGATACTATAGTGCTATAAGGAATGATGAACAGGATGATTTCAGAAAGAGTGGGTAAGACCTACATGAACTGATGCAGAGTGCAATAAGTGAAATAAGCAGAACCAGAAGAACATTGAACACAGTAACAGCAATATTGTGGGACGTTCAAATGTGATCAACTTCACTGCTCTCAGCAAAGCAATGGTCTGGGACAATTCTGAGGAACTCATGACAAAGAATGCTACCCACCTCCAGAGAAAGAACTGTTGGAGTCAGAATTCAGATCAAAGCATGAAATTTTTCACTTAACTTTATTTAGCTTTGTGTTTGAAGGTTTTGGTTTTACATGATTATTCTCACAAAATGAACGATATGAAAATAAGTTTTGAATCATAACACATGTATACTCCAGATCAAGTTGCTTGCCAGTTTTGAGAGGGAGGAGGAAAAGAAGGAGAGAGACAATTTGGAAGACATAACTTTGGAAAACTGATGGGGAAAGTTGCTAGTACATGGAATTGGTAAAAATGAAATATCTTTATTAAAAAATCATGATAACTTCAAAGGATCTTTGCAGGAATCCTGCCCATTTGCCTGGAGGAATCTCAAAGAAAAGATCAGTGAAAACAGTGAAAGGGACTAGTGAGATGTTTTTGAGGTCTGTGATGATGGCATCGATAGTCTTTAGTTGGTCTCTCACACATTTCTCTAAGTGGGACACTCCCTATGTTACAAGAAGTGACAAAGCAACCATCTCCTCCCTAGCTGGCTGACAGGTAGTCCCAAGGTCAACTGGCAGTCCATCACCCTTGCTCCCAAAGTACAGCATCTTTCTTTTCTTTTTTTTAACCCTTAACTTCTGTGTATTGGCTCATAGGTGGAAGAGTGGTATGGGTGGGCAATAAGGGTCAAGTGACTTGTCCAGGGTCACACAGCTAGGAAGTGTCTGGGGCCAGATTTGAACCTAGGACCTCCCATCTCTAGGCCTGACTCTCAATCCACTGAGCTACCCAGCTGCCAAGTACAGCATCTTTCAATCCATTTCTCATGTCCTCCAGCAATGCCCTTATTTTGTCCTTTAATTGTTCTGGAACCACATTTGTGGAACTTTCAGCTTCCTGTAGATTTCTTCCTCAGCAACAACTCAGGTAAGAAATTCAAAAGGACTCTCAAGCCTCTTAGGATATGTTCCACTGCATGCTGGTCACAGTACATGCCTGGGGGTCTGATGCTGTTGGGACATCTCTGTAGGATGACAGGTCCACATTCACAATAACTATCAAATTAAGGAGGAAAGGTCTTAGAGGGTGCATGTAGTCCTGGGGTACTGGTGGTGCACCTGCCCACCATGTCTTCTCTGGTGCTACCAGTCTGCTCTGCTTTATCGAGGTGACCACTGTGGTATTGAAGTCTGCTGATTCAGTCCAGTTTGATGACTGGAGAAACCCTGTAGGGGTAGGAGCTTTGAGGGCCTTAAGGCATTTAGCAGCATTCATAATCTCCAGGGCTCTGGCAAACCCCATCTGTACGTCTCTTAAACAGCTATAGGTGGATCTGGGCAGGTCTGCAGGGCATTCTTTCTGTCATCCCCAGAGGCCCAGCCACTTGTGAAGACCATCTAGTTAATGTACAAAAGTCCATACTCCTCCTGGAGACCTTTTCAGTTGTCATCCCAGGAAGGCCAAAGAGGAGAGGGAACAAAGCTCTTAAATTCTCCCTATCTCTCTTTTCTGTGCTTCCCCTTCCTCTGATAGTTCTTGGGCTCTGGTTCTCCCACAGCTCTCTCCAGCCCATCTTCTCTGAGGTACTCAGGGCCACCTTCTTTGGCCTCCTGCTCCTCAGGAGCACTGAGTTAGAAGGTCAGTCACTTCTGTGCCATTGGCTCCCTATACATAGCCCTGGCCCTGGGGGAGGAGATAGTCCACCAGTTGTGGTTTGAATGTCTCCAGCTCTTCTGATGAACTAACTTCCAGAAGACACTTCCCGAAGACGCTTCCAGGTCCCCCACTCCAAGTTCTAGATCTTGAGCCTGCCTGAGACGAAATCTTTTAATGATGGCCATGTTTGTAGTGCCCAGTAGTGAGAGTAGGCCCCAATAAAATCAAAGACATAAGCCACCTAGAGCCAGGCACATGCAGCCTACTCCTCAGCAAGGGAAAAGCAAACTTTCCTCCTCCCCAAACACTGTATATCCAGCCAAGAAAATAATAATACAGGAGTTCTGTGAAAAGAATATACAGAATTCCATACAAAGCTGGGTCATACATTGATGTGCTGACATGTGATCTATTATCCTATAGAAAACACTGCTTAGAGCCACTAAGGTAGCCTACATCCATTGTTTCCATCTTGTAAATCATTACTAGCCATCATTCCTGCAAAAGGCTTACCTAATCCTTTAGCCTTCATCATTTTCCCCATATCATTCTGTTATGTTGATCTTAACAAAGATGTTTGGGAAGCTGAAGAGATGGGCTGAAACTAGAAACCTGCAGGACTCACTCCTCCCACAAACACAGGCTAGAGTGAGTAGGGAGGGGTAGGTACTCCTTACTCTCACCCCTCCCATCAAGCAATTGGAAATCAGTTGGAAATGGAGGCATAACTGATGTCTTCTGGCAAGCCTCAGCAAGGCAAATCTCTATGATGTTCACTTTCTCAATTTATATTCCCCACAGGTTTGACTGAGGGACAATAGGAGAAGCTTGATGTCTTGTCATTATCAAGGACAGACGAATCTAACTTGTATGGGCCAGACAGCTGAAGGAAACTTAGCTGAAGTTGGATGTAAGTATCCCCAGAATAATAAACAGGCACTGCTTTCAAAAGATGAAGTTTATACTGATAGAAGAATAAGGGAAAGCAGGGAAGGGGTTTCAAGGATTTGGATAAGATCTGAGAAGCCCTGAACTGTTAGGTAGAAACTGCCCCTTCCCTACCCCCCAAGGAGGGAGTGGCAGACTTTTAGCTAGCTTGCCCTGAAGCCTGTAATTATCATTTCCAATACCTAAAATTACTATATAACAATTGTGCTGTTGCTAGAAAGGTCTAGTTCTGCTAAACAAGCTAACTGCTGAGCTGAACCAAGATGGTTCTTGCCCCAGATGGCCTCCAAAGTAATCCCAAAACCAGGAACCGCAAGCAGCGTGACCTGCTCACTTCAACCCCCAGGAATCAACTGTTTAACTGCTTTCAAACTGTTCCCTCACCCAGAATTCTCTAGGGGGGGTCTCCTGGAATTATGGGTGAGGCTTGACCCTATATCTTACAGGAATTACACCCTGCCATTTTCCATGTTGCACATTCCCTCCCTCAATACAATTGCCATTGGCCACTTGATTCCCACCATCCCTCCTGAGTCCAACTGCATTCTTACCCCTTGGGACCCCCAACCAGGTGGTCCCCAGTGGGCCTCACAACTGCTGCCTGAACAGATTCTGACCCCCAAAGGGTTGAGGACCCCTCATTGAGGGATTATTGGTAAGAAAAAAACCTTCTCCCAGTACCAGAGGAAAAGTTGGAAAAGTAAAAAGGCAGGAGTCCAGTCAGGAAGGTTTAACAACCAGGGGGACTCACCATGTCTGGGGACTTTAAGCTAATAAATAAATAGGAATAGATAAAAGAAAGAGAGTTGCTCCAGCAGTTTGGGGGATCTATACTACAAACAAAAGGTATAAAAGTTAGCAATGCCCCATTACAGAAATTGCTTGATGTCATAGAAGCTTGGAAAGAAATCATGGAAGCCTTGGAAGAAGTAGGAGAGAGGATTAAAGTGATGAGGGACTGTTAAGATCCCAAACATAAATTAGACCCCTCAATCATAAATTTCAGAAAGTAGACCCCTGTTCAAAACTCCAGCAAGAAACAAAATGACCAGAATTTTTCATTCCCTCCCCATGAAAAAAACCCTCCCCTCTCAGCCACCTCAGCTGAAGAAATCAGCTCTACAGAAAACTTTCTGGGAAATCTTCCAAGGAAAACAGGATTAATGTAGCATAGAATCACTTCCCTCAGAACCCAAGGTAAAATCACTAGGAAAGGCAACCAATTGTCCTTTTCCTTCTGCTGCCCCTTCCCCTGCTAAAATACCCATGATGTATGTCCCCATTACAATTAACCATAGAGAAAAATCAGGACACAAATGATAAAATGCTGCAATATTTCTCTTTCCCAGTAGTATAGCAGATTGGCACACAGGGAACTCTTTTACAGATACATCGGTCTGTGCATTAACGTTTTTAAAAGATTTCAAGCAGGCTACTTCTGTATATGGTACTATAGCCCCCCATTTACACTAAATTTGGTGGAGACTCTTTCTAATAACATTCTTTTCCTGAATGACTGGAAAAGGATAGCTAGAGCTTGTCTATGAGGAGAATAATATTTGATGTGGAAGTCAGTATATGAGGATAAAGCAAAGATTCAGGCAGAAAACAACAGGATTGCTCAGTTTGGAATTACCTATGACAGCAATGGGCAAACTACAGTCTATGGGCCAGATGCAGCCCCCTGAAATGTTCTATCTGACCATGCAACATTATTCCTAATCTGACAAATACAATGAGTAGGATACAATACAATGGAACTTCAAAAGAGTTGCCTTAGAAACAGACTGACAGATGAGCATTTCCTTTCCTTTAGCCCCCCTTTAAAAAGTTTGCCCATCACTGCCTTATACTATTGTAACCCCAATAAAAATTCAGAATGTCGGCTAAGGGTTAAGCTCTATCACACAAGAGCTAACTCACTGTCTGACTACTTCATGTTGGAATTTTCTTTGTCTTTGGGTCTTTATTCTCACCTTATGCTCCCCTTCCCTTAGACTTAAACTCATAACCCATTTTTCTCTCAGTCCCTGTTTCCCCTTTCTGAGTGTTTTACCCACTAGAAACTTTTGTGTAGCTGCTGGTCAGCTGCATAATTCTTTTAAGGGAGGTACTCATAGTATCCCCAGAGCATGCTATAGTGAAACTCATGTACCAAAAAGGTTTACATAAACTGATATAGACAGTTTTAAGAAAAATACTCCCGAATATGAAGAACCGATGGGAGTCGTAAAGCTGTTAAAGCATTTAATTAAGCTTTACAATACTTCCTTTTTGAACTTTGACATCCTTATGGATGAATTATTGACAAAGAGGGAGAAACAGTAGATTATAGAGGACACTAATAATAACCCCCGAATTGCCAATTGGCCAACTGAGGATCCTGGATGGAAAGTTAACTCTGTTGCGGGGTACAGAGACTTAACTACAGCCAGGGAGGCAATAATTGAAACTATGAGGCAAAATTCCAGATATCCAGGAATCTGGTCTAAATTTGAGCACCTAAAGCAGGAAGTGGGAAAGATTCCCTCCACTTTCCTTGATAGACTTATTGACTATGCTGAAAAATGGATTGGGTTGGATATTTTAACAGAGAAAAACGTAAATCACATTTGTAGGCAGTTTGTGAAAAATGCATGCCCTGTGATCAGAAATTATTTTCGGAGTAACTGTCCAAATTGGTTTGATATGAGTCTTGATGAAATTCAAAGAATTGCTAATTATGTTTTCCAAGATATGATAGATAGGCAATCAGAAGAGAAAATGATATAATTGATAACTTAACCAAAGAAATCAGAGAGCTTAAACAAAAACTGAAATCCAATGAAATGCAGGAAAAAACAGTAGCTGCACTAACGACTTGTAGACAACCCAGAAATAACTACAACCCCAGACAATACAGACAAACCCCAAGATGTTATATTTGTGACAGACCTATTCATCTCATGAGAGAGTGCAGATTTAGGGGACAATTATTTGGACAAAACATCAGGAGAATCCGAAGCAATAGGTTTAATCACTTTAACGAATTCAGGCAAAATGGATATAAAAATTATGGGTTTAACAACAGATTCAACAATGGATTTAATAATGCATTCCAATATGGGAGACCAAACTACCCAAATTATTTTGATACTGGATGCTACCATAATACACAACAAGCCCCAGACCTGAATACCATGCAAGAATATATCAAAACAGGTGAACATCCAAAATATTCCCAGGTAGCTGGTGAGAATCCCCAAAAGCTCAATATGCAAAAAGCTGCAACTTCATTATGAAGGCGTCCCAAGGACTGTGTAGTTAAAGATGGAGAAAATGAACTAGGAAGTATGGGCAGTGAAATAAGAATTAATGAAAATGATGAAGAGATTTTAAAAACATGGTAAATTAGTACAAGAGAAATCAATGAAGTGTTAGAGAATGAAGAACAGGAACAAGTGTTGAGTTTTCCTGATCCCAGTGTATTAGTTCCTGTAATGCCTGTCTATTCTCCAGAAAATAGCACAGAAATCCATGTAACCCTAAAAATAGGAACCCAAGTTTACAACTATCTCTTAGACACAGGTGCTGCCAAATCTGTATTGCAGAAATCCCCTGAAGAGTGCAAAGCAGTGGGTTCAATGGAAGTTGTGGGTGTGATGGGAAAACCACAAAAAGTAAAGAAATTAAAGAATTACAGGAAATATAATTTCAACTCAAGGTGGTCCATTAGATTATGCACTCCACACAATAAAACCCGAGTATTCAGTTTACATCAAAAACTTTAATAGAACTAGCACAACACAACTATTATGGGTGGGGCTTTTCCACATTATTTGACAACACCTTCAGCTGTTCGTGTATTAAGAGAAAGAACTATGGCTGCATTGCTCACATGTGAAAAAAGCAACCACATGTGAAAAAAGCAACAACAGCAGAAGAGATTACAACAGACAACAGAGCTACAGTCAAAAAGACATCAGAAGAAGGAATTGTTCAAGAAGAAGGAGAATAAAATACAGAGATCAAGATGGAGACAAAGGAGAAGACAACATAGAAGACACAAAGAAGATGACAGCAGAAAGGATGATTGACCTGTAAGATAGACATTGCAGAAAAAATCAACACAGAGTAGAGGAACACAGAGTGATTATGGATATGAACTGTAAGATTTTTTGCACCATTCTAATAATACACATTTTCACTATACTTGTAAACAAACACTATATAATAACAGCACAAAGACAGAAGACAGTAGCAATGAAGTTGACTTTAATGATTTGGTAAGTATTCACTACAATATAACATACACATATAGGACACATTTCTCACAAACTCTGCAACATCCTAACCAGGTAATGAGTATTCATAGAAATAAATACAGATAAATCACCTTGGCAAGATAATAATAATTGTGCACATTAAATTAATAAGATCTTATTCATAGGAAGACTTTATGTGTTCCTAGGAGATAAAATCAGAACATACATATCTTTCTAAAGAAAATCTTTAAGGTTTTCTTAGACTATCTTAAGGGGAGGAGTTTATTTTCTTCCTGCAAAATGTAAATAGTTTGTAAATACTATGTACAAAGTCTATAATATAATCTGCACATAACATATACATAGGTATAGAAATTGTACAGATCCCTATATTTCTATAGATGTGTATATAGTTAAATTGTTGCAAAGTTTTGAATTTATTAGTATAACAAGTTAATTTTCAGTTTTAATATAGTTAGTTTTGTTTTCTGTATTAGCAATAGGATAAGGTCTTAGCATAGTAAAGAACTTCATTTTAATTGTTCAAACAGGATTTGTAAAATGCAGTTTGCATGAGTTTTACATAGTTATTTTAGATAGACTTGAGTTTTTTGTAAAACATGAATTAAATTGGGCTTTTGTAACTATTTTATTGTTTTAAAAGTTTTTCAAGTTTGCATTTCTGTTTTGCATTTTGAATTTCTGTATTATGTTTTGCATTTGCATTTGTGTAAGTATGTTTTCATTGATTATTTGTTTTCATTGAAATTTTCTTTTCTTTAATTTATATCCCTAGTGCAAGTTAGCATAGATAAGGTGTAGCAATAAAAAAAAGGATAAGCATAAGATTAAGACTATTTGGGGGGGAAATACAATAATAAAATAAGGTTAGGTATAGATTTAGAATTGCATAGAATAGCAAGCATACAGGAGAGATTTTTTTATCTCTCCAGTTGCTCAAAGGGGTAAATTATAAGAATGATATTAGAAAATAAGTCTTGTTATATTAGTTTAGAGATAAGAAATAGAGAGTATGAGTTTTAAGTCTAATGGTTTTTTTTCTGGGAGTTACTCTTTCTGGGAATGGCAATTGGTTTCTGACAGTTGGCAGAGTCACTCACAGAGACTCTCTCTGGGGGCATGGAGGAAGTGACTTTCTCTCTTATCTCTCTCTCTCTCTCTCTCTCTCTCTCTCTCTCTCTCTCTCTCTCTCTCTCTCTCTCTAACTGAGATAGAAGAAAAGGAGGGAAAGATCTGAAGGAGCTTAGTGTTTTCTTTTTCCAACTTGGGAAACATTATTGACTATCTATTACTGTTTTATAGATTATTTTAACTCTGAGAAGAACACAGAAAAACCTGGTCTTCAGTTTGGATTCTGCTAACACTCAGAGTCCTAACTTGGTTCTTGCTGAGACTCAGCCAGCTAGCCTTTGCTATTTTTGTAAATTGGAGGCAAAGTTAAGAATTATAAGGATAATAGTGTTAGTTTATTTAGCAGAGTACAAATTTGGGTTAGTCAGAACATGAAGGATCAGTGTAGCCAGTGGAACAGGAGAAGTGGTTCCTTGTGGAACCAGGGAGTTTTATTTGGGTGGAGTTAAAATCCCTTAGAGTCAGAAATGCTTTTTATCCTTGTATACTCTCAATAAAGCTATTTTTAAAAAGATTTTCTTTAGTGTCCTTGAGCCTGACCCTGAAGGGAAGTTCACTTATGAGCTTCACTTAACTGATATAAACTGAAGATACTTTGCAAGCACAGCAAGCAGAGTATTGTAAGGGTGAAAAAGGGGTTTTATGGGTTCAATATATTAAAAATGGTCACCAGAGGATTGAACTATTATCAATCCTCAATTAAGAATAATCTGAAATCAAAATTGACTTTTATGGAAGTTTATTTACATGAGAGAAGAAAATAAGAATCTATCTCACTAATTAATCCATGTAGATCTTAACCCTCAGCCGAGGGTTAAAGGGCCTGAGGCCTGGAGGTGAATGGAGCAAACTTCATTCACAGAGTCTACAAAATGAAGTGTCTTAATAGAAGTTCAGGAAGATTCAGTCTTTAAACTCACCACGTGGAACAGTCTCAGTCATGAACCAGCAAAGCTCCCTCAGGTCCCCTTCACCAAACCAGAAGCAGCCTCACTCACTCAACTCCCTCTTTTAAAGGGGTCACGAATGCGTCACTTCCAGTGCCTTCCCCTAGCCTGCATGTCCAATCACAATAGATGCTTTCTCATAGAAAGCTTAGGGGGAGGTGCTTTGATTCTGATTCATTACTCACTCTAGCACAGGTGGGTTAGGACCTCCCAGAATTGGAAGGTGTTCTCACCTTTGATGATTAAATCTAAAGATGGGCAGTGTAGACTTAATCTAATTATCACAGTATCAAATCAGTTTATAATAATAATCAATTCATTTACATTTATTTTTACAGGAGAAATGTCTGCCTATGACAAAACATCTAGAACAACACACACAGCATATTCTGGGACACACTCTAAAAAAAGGCCCAAGTAAAAAATGAAATTTCAAAAGCTCCATTTCTAAGCAAAAAGAATTGGAAGTTAGCTTTCCAGTCTTACACAAACCATACAAATTATACACTCACTTACCTTGCTTTTATTTGTTTCATTAAAAAAAAAAAGAGCAAATGTAGCCCCCAGCAGTGAGAGTAGGCCCCAATAAAATCAGAGACATAAACCACCTAGAGCCAGGCACATGCAGCCTGCTCCTCAGCATGGGAAAGGCAAACTTTCCCCTCCCCAAACACTGTATATCCAGCCAAGAAAATAATAATACAGGAGTTCTGTGAAAAAAAATGTACAGTATTCCATTCAAAGCTGGGTCATACATTGATATGCTGACATATGATTTATTATCCTATAGAAAATACTGCTTAGAGCCACTAAGGTAGCCTACATCCATTGTTCCATCTTGTAAATCATTACTAACCATCATTCCTGCAAAAGGCTTACCTAAACCTTTAGCCTTCGTCATTTTCCCTATAAATATCATTCCCTCCCTCAATAAAATTGCCATTGCCCACTTGATTCCCACCATCCCTTCTGAGTCCATCTGCATTATTACCCCTTGGGAACCCCAACTAGGTGGTCTCCAGTGGGCCTGACACATGTTGAGGATTAATCAGAAGAGGTGATGTCACTCTAGCCTTTAGAAATAAGGTAATGTGAGAAATGTCCTCAGGCGTGCGTGAAGAGGGGAGAGGAGAAGCTCTCTCTGGTTTCTGTGCCACAGGTTCACCAACATGGCCCTTGGACCTTAACATTCATCTATGTATATTCCTGTCATTTATTTCTTTTTCTTTTTAATTTTATTTTTCTTGTCATGCAAAACCCACTTCCATATTGGTCATTGTTGTAAGAGCACACTCAAACGTAACCAAACCCCCCCAAATAAAACCCCAAATACACTAATGAGAAAGACAACTCTGGCAGTTCTTTCTCTGGGGATGGAAAGCATTTCCCATCACAAGTCCTTCAGGATTGTCCCAGATCAGTGCTTTGCTGAGAGGAGTCACGTTTTCACAGATGATCACCATCCATTATTGCTGTTCCTGTGTACAATGTTCTCCCAGCTCTACTTATTTCACTCTGCATCAGTTCCTGTAGATCAATGATCCCCAAAGTGGGCGCTACCGCCCCTGGTGGGTACTGCACCAATCTGGGGGTTGGGAGGGAGTGGTGATGGCCACAGGTGCATTTATCTTTCCTATTAATTGCTATTAAAATTTTTAAAAAATTAATTTCCAGGGGCCTAAGTAATATTTTTTCTGGAAAGGGGCGGTAGGCCAGAAAAGTTTGGGAACCACTGCTGTAGATCTTTCCAGCCTTTTCTGAGATCATCTTGATCATTATTATCAGGTCTCCCCAAAGCTGTGTGGACCAGGCAGAATGTTCTTCCTAAACTATGCCTAATCTGACAGGCATAAGAGCAACTCCACTATTTTCCTCTACCCTTTAAAGTTTTTCAGTAGCTGATGCAGGAAGAGTCACCAACAAGAACAGTTAAGTAACAGCAGGTGGGCACAAGTGATGTTTCCATTTTCTTTATTTCTCTTAGATGGGGAGGTGAGGCCTGAAGCCAAGGAGTCACCCCAGAGCTGCACATTGGTGTGGAGAAGTCTTTGGGTCAGGACAGCTTTAGGAGGCACAGTCTCTGTGGGTCTCTAGCCGGAAAGAATCCTGGGCATGGGATGCCAGATTAGGGGTGCCCCAGAGCTTTGAGGAAAGAAATCCTCAGCCAGTAGTGAGGAGCCAGGAGCATCCTGAGGATGGCCAGAACCAAAGCTGTTCCCACAGCAGAGAATATCTATGGCAAAAAATCTCCACAGATGTGACAAAGAATATAACACACTGCAGGGAATTAGCTGTGTGCCCTTGGGCAAGCTGTGCCATGAGTGCCTACTATGGAAAGGAAAACTGTGAATAAAGCTTAAGCATTTCTGCGCACTGAGATGGAGCAGACAGCAGTTGAAAAGTGATGGGAGGGGGAGTGGCAGTTGGAATGAGAGAAGAGGATTGTGGGAGAAATGGCAAACTGAAGAGTCTTTGCCCTCTGAACTTGGTGGAGTGAGGAGCAAAAGACCCAGAGCTCTAGATCCCAACGTATGTAAAGCATTAGGACTGTTGTTCCCTTCCTCAGAGGAGAAAGACAGTTCCTGTTGTAGAGAGCCTCCATTGGAGAAAGAACTAACAATAATAGCAGCTGAGAAGGGGCTGATCCCTTAACTTCAGGGAGTCACCCTGAAGATTTCCATTTCTTGACCTTCCCAAGAAAGGGTCTCTGCTCCCCTCAAACCTATCACCTTTCTAAAATTTACTATGATTATTAAACTACTTGAGAAATAGAAATTGCAGTCAGATTCACATTGGAGAGAGAATAAAGAACAAGTGGCTAGTGGCTAAGCTTGTCCTTAGCCTAGGCAAAACAATGGAGAGCCAACAGTATCAGTCTATTGTCAGACAAAGGGAATTCCTGGGGTTCAACTACTAGTCAATCTTTGCCTAGTAAGCCCACTAATTCCCAGAAGTTTAATCAAAGAAACTGCTTCTGTCATCCTTACCTAACCTTATTCAGGGGTACTTCTCATGTGGGTGTTTGTGAGGGAATTTCAAAAAGAGCCTCTCAGCCACAGAGGGTATTCCTCCATTTTACCTCTCCAGCCCTCCAGTTTCTCTCAGACCCTGCACCTCTGCCATTTCCTGTTCCCAATCCGTCCTTATCGCAGTACCTTTCAACCTTACACTACTATATTCCAAGCACTGTGCAAAGGCCCAGGCCATATCCTCAAGGGATTCGTGGTCTGATGGAGGGAAATAACACGTCAACTATGTCCAGATGCAATGGGTAGAGGAGAGATGAGAAGTCATCATGAAAGAGAAGGCATCAGAATTAAGGGAGACCAGGGAAGGTGGGATTTCAGCTTAGTGATGAAGTTGGAGGGAGAGAATGCCAAGCATGGACAACAGCCCTTTGAGGTACTCAGCTGAGATGGAGGCTCTCGAAGGAGCACCAGCTAGGAGCCATGAAGCCGAGAGGAGGGCAGGGACTGAGAGCTTTTAATGTCACAAAGAAGGTTTTCTAGCTGAGGCTGGCCAGGATCAGAAGCCTCTAGAGTTTGGGGAAGGGTGATGTCAGACCTGACTGCAGGGCCTTCCTGGTGCTCTGCTGCCCTCCTCTCTACCACATCCTCTGACCTGGGCCACAACAGCTTCCTGGGGGGTTCATGAACAGAACCTCCAGATCCTGGCCAGAAGTACCTTCTCTGGCTGTCCCCCATGGAAGGCTGCCAAGCTGTCTCTCCCCAGCTCAGACCACTACCTTCCCTGGCTTCCCTATAGTCCAAACAACAATCTCATCTCCACCAGAAAGCCCTCCTGAACTCCTCTTCACTCTCCTCCCTCTCTCTGGTCATTATTGCCTATTTAGCCTGAATAGAGTATGCTTGGAGTAACTGAGGCAGAAGTTGTCCAAAGGGCAGGGGAAGGGGGTAAGAGGGTATGGGAGCAAGAGTTTGGGGGTCTGGGGCCCAGAGGTTGGTAGACAGGACTCCTCGGTCCTTACAGGGTGTGTTAAAACTACATCCTGTACTGCCCCTCCCCACCACACACACCTCTTCTAGTTAGGACGTTTTAGCTGGAAAGAAGATCCCAAAGGGGAAGCTGGTGGCCACAGCTGACCCCTGTCAGACACCAGAACAGCCCAGGGATATATTGTATCCGGCAGGAAATTTGCACCCTGGCACAGCCTGGCTCCACTCTGGCCCCACTTTCTTTCTGGACCCAGCCAGACCCACACAGCTGCAGAGTCCCAGTATGTGGGGGAAGGGGAGGGGCTCCCGGCTTTGGGGGAATTCAGGAATTGGGCTCTAGGAGGTACAGACGGGAGGTCCCCCCAAAGGGACTCTTAAAAAGGAGAATTCGAACTCAGCTCCAGCCAGGGTCCATGCTACAAATGGCTCCTGGCTCTAACCTGTGGGGAGGGGAGTGATACTCTCTGCCTCCAGCGCTCCCCCTCCCACTGCTGGGGCCAAGCCCCTCCACATCTGGGCCCTTCCTACTCGGACTCCCTTTTCCCGCTGTCCCCTGCCAGCACTTCATAATTACCTGAGGCTTGAGGCACAAGGTGTGGATCAGAAAAGGAGTCAAAAGAGAAGTCTCAGATTTTTATCTATTTGAGACTCTGTTGCTTTTATTGGCCTCCCACATAGTTGTGTCAATCAATTGAAAAAAGAATTTTAAAAATTTAAATATTCCAAATAAAAGAGAGAAAAAAATAACTTGTGAATGAAATGTAAAATATTTTAAGTCTTATGTACAAAAATGTAGGGAAAAAATTTTCAAGTTGCAGAGTTCAAAATAAACCCAAAGAAACCATCAGCATTCCTATATGCTACCAACAAAGCTCAGCAGCAGGAGTTCAAAAGAGAAACTTCATTTAAAATCACTGTAGACCAGTGATGGGCAAACTACTGCCTGCAGGCCAGATGTGGCCCCCTGAAATGTTCTATCTAGCCAGGCGACATTATTCCTAATCTGATGAATACAATGAGTAGGATACAATACAATGAAACTCTGAAAGAGTTGCCTTAGAAATAGACTGACAGATGAGCATTTCCTTTCCTTTGGCCCCCTCTTTAAAAAGTTTGCCCATCACTGCTCTAGACATTATAAAATATTTCAGAAGCTATCTGCCAAGACAAACTCAAGAATTATATGAACACAACTGAAAAACACTTTTCACACAATTAAAACTAGATGTAAACTGGAAAACCATTAAATGCTCCTGGGTAGGAGCTAGTTCTAAGCTAATAGAATAAAAATGACAATCCTACCCAAATTAACTTATTCAGTGCCATGCCTATCAAACTTCAGAAAAACTGTTTTATAGAACTAGAAAAAATAATAACAAAATTCATCTGAAAGAACAAAAGGTCAAGAATATCAAGGGAATGAATGAAAAAAATGGGAAGGATGGAGGCCTAGCTGTACCATAAGGCAGTGGTCATGGTGGATCAATGGATTAGACTAGGGGTAAATGACCTCAGCAAGCTCCCAAAGATGCCAGTGTTTGGGACAAGAACTCATTATCTAGCAAAAACTACTAGGAGAATTGGAAAACAATATGGGAAAAATCACGTTTGGATCAACGTCTCTAACCCAATACCAAGACAATTTCAAATTAAAGGGTAAATGACTTAAAATATCAAGAGGGAAATTATAAATGAGTTAGGAGAACTAGAATAGTATACCTGTGGGATCTGTGGGAAAGGAAGCAATTCAAGACCAAATGAGATAGAGAACATTAGGAAACTGAAAAAGAATAATTTTGATTATATTGAATTCAAAAACGTTCTGCACAAACAAAACCAATGCAATCAAAACTAGAAGGGAAGCAACAAACTGGGAAACACTTTATGACAAAGTGCTCTGACAAAGGTCTCATTTCTCAGATTTCTACTGAAGGAAATCAAAGGTACAAGAAATCAAACCATTTCCCAACCAATGGGAGGTCAGGGGATGTGAACAGACAGTTTCCAGATGAACAAAGTATGATAATTTTTCAAATCATTGCCAACTTTTTGCCAGAATTCTAAGGGAATCATACTGAGCATGGACTAGAACAAGTGCCAGTAAAAATTTCTTCGGTTACTGAAAAAACATCTTTGTTATCTGGTCAGAATGCAAAGAATGAAATCTTTAAGGTTTCAATAGTAGATATCTCTAATGAATTTCTGAGTGTTTTAAACTCTAAGATAATTTAATTGATTAAAAGAAATCATATTCTCTGCTCTCATTAAGGCAAGAATCAACAAGATAATTTGTCTACATTTCTTCTTCCATTTCTCACTGGCCATAAGTAAGGAAACACAGAAATCATAAAGACAAAAAAGGGGGACAGATTTGATCCCACCACCTAATTCTATTAACAGGTTAAATACTGAGATATATATTTAATTAAAATTACCAAGAATTCTAAATGCAATCTAAGAAAAAACTTATTCACACGAAAAGCAATGATTCTGAACTGTGTACTGAGGTACAGAAGTGCAATTTAAAACTTTCTTAGCTGATCAGAATCATCAGTTTTGAATAAGTACTGTTGGTATAGTATAAATTTATTGACTACCAATTAGAAAGTGGAATTTCAGTTAATTTTAAATGTGCACAAAATTTATATTGAAAAAGTTATCTATTAGGATTTGCAGTGTGTGAAATATGGATTTAAATAATAAAATTTGCCAAAAATGCTTATCAAATTGAATTTGAGGTTTGCAAAATATAAGCATAAAGCATATAAGAATACTAATTCAGAATTTAAAAGAAATATTTAATCAGGTATGTAGAATTGTCCTAAAGTATAAAGAGGCAAGACTACAGGTTTTATTCTGCTTTAAGCAGGGGTATGAAAGAATAATTGGTATATGTAGGAAACTTTGTTAAGAAATTTAATCAGGGACAATTTGGATGTAGTAAAGTTTAAAATAATATTCATTTGAAAGTAATTAATTATCAGGTTTTAAAATAATCATGCAAATTTTATAAGTGCAGTAAGTAAAGAGTTAAAGGACATAAAGCAATAAGGCTGCACAGCCAGAGGGAAAAGCAGCTGCAGCCTTGGAGACTTTTCAAAAATAATTTAACCCCTTCTGCACATAGAAGAGAGAGGCTCTGACTATAATTATTTTCAGAAATTGAAATAACAGACAAAATAAGTTTAAGTGTCACATGATTGTTAAGTTACTCTACATGAATTTTAGAAAAATAATTTTAGAACCCCTGAAATGTTAATTGATAACTTGAATAAACTTTGATCTAGTACTAAGAATTATTACACCCTAAGTCAGAGAGTAAATAGGAGTTTCTAAAATTGGTTAACACAAAAATAATATTTGCCTTAAGAATACAATTTATTATAAATATAGAAAATTTGGACAGCATTTGTATTTAATTAAGATAAAAAATTCATTTTAATTATGAACAATGTATAAAATTAATAATCTAATATATGACATGCAAGTTGTAATAAAATTATACTTATGAGTAAAAACAAAGGCCCTGTTGTAAAAGAAACAGGAAGGAATAGTAATTATTGAAGAGTGACAGTTTTTACCAACTCAAAACTCAGTAAAGTGAAAAAATTAATAAGGAGTTAATGTTAATTTTGTAACTTACAGAAATCTAGCTCAACTTAAGTAGTTATCTCTGTTTCAAATACTATTACAAAATGCAATGTATAGTAATCATTGTTCAATTCAAATCTATGCTTTAAGGTACTAGATCTTAGTCAGATTATGCCTCCTGTGTTTACTGTTTCACTAGTCCTTAAAAGTTAATTAAATAGATTAGTATGGAGGACAAAATGTAATAGTTAAAGGGAAAGGTAATTCAATAATGTTGCAAGCAAAGCTGATACAAATATTGGGTTTTAACAATATTGTTATTGAATGTTATCAAAACATGTACCTTACTTTGTGAAAACTGAAAACATATGTTTAAATGTAAACTATGTGTAAAAGCTATTTGTTAAAAATTGATCATGCCTATTTGCAATAATATATGATTTGTATTATAAACTAAAAGTTTAAAGTGAATTGACTATCACAATGAGTTAAGTGAATAACCAGCCCCTACCTTAATCCTCTCTAATCAAAATAACATTAATGAAAACTTAATTCCAAGCAAGTTGTTAACTCTTTTTTCTGTATTTCTGGAAAGAATTACCAGATTATTTATTCACTGAGAAATTGTTGAAAAGAAAATTTGTCTATGACATTTTGTAACAATATGGTTTTTCATTGTGACATTTCATTGTCAATCTTGGAAACCTTTCAAATGCTATTAGTAATAATTACTGTTTAAGGTAAAAGTCATTGGATTTGCAACCGATATTATTCATTTGTGGATCCTTGATTTGGATTCAAAAGAAAGATATCACTGATAAATAATCCCTGACTCTTACCTGAAGTCAAACAATGTTATACTCCCTTCCCTCCTTTTGCTATAATCCAAGCAAAGTGATATATTAATTGAAGCCCCAGAAATTTGAATGTGTATAGCAAGTATAACTGTTTACTTGAGAAACTGTACCCACCCCAAGTGTTGTTTCAATGAAAATTAATTTGAAACTGTTATAAATTAATTTATTTGTATAATTTCTGAGCATCAGTTGGAATAACTAATTACAAATACAAAGAAACAATACCCCAGAATTATATTATGGGGGTCTAGGTTTTGTTTTATTTATACAAGAAATGGATCTGATTTTTGGGTAAAAGACCTTTCACTAAATCTAAGCTATATATATGTAATTTTGATTTTTAAACATTCTTTTACTTTAAAAAACATTGTATTTTTCCCTGAATTTTTACTTTTCTTATTGCTTTTCCTTTTTTATAGAATAATTGACTTTTTACCTTTTTCTCATTTTTTGTACTTAAAGTACATATAATCAATGTTAATAGTTTTTTATTTTACAGTAATATAAATTTAATATTAATGCATATCCATAAAGCTATGGAAACCTGCCATGAATTGTAAATATTATGAGACTATGATTAATGATTCTGTCTGATTCTAGGAGAAGGGAACAAAAGAGCCACAAGTTTAAGGAGACCACTAAATCCAATGGGATTAGTGAGAAACTGCACAGTGCCTAGCACCACAAAGTCAAAAAAGACTGTACCAATCCAGGAAGAATTGACAGAACTTTCTCATGCCAATACTGAAGGACTTAAACAATTTTTATAGATAGTCATCCATTTTACATAGATTGTCAGATGTATTGTCATAAATTGGGCAAATATTTCCTAATGTTTGCTCAATTTCCTTTTCATTGGGGGAGCAGTCACCCTTTTCCTTTTTGAAGGTGCAGTGATTCTTTTCATTTTTAATACAGGTAATTGGATGTTCTTTCCTTTTTTGAACAATGAAATTAGTCAATATTTTATTTTTTATTCCCCCTCATAAAAAAAAACCCTCCTCTTATTAGTTCAATAATTCTCTTACTTTCAATTGTGTTCATTTTTCCTTTGATTTTTAGGATTTCCAATTTAGTGTTTAATTGGAGATTGTTAATTTGTTCTTTTTCTAGCCTTTTTTTTTCATTGTATGCCCAATTCATTGATTAGCTTTTTCTCTTTTTCATTGATGTAAATACTATAAAATTTTCCCTAAATACTGCTTTGGTTTTATCCCATAAATTTTGAGATGTTGTCTTCTCATTGTCATTCTCTTTAATTAAACCACTGAATGTTTCTAAAATTTGTTTTTGGACCCACTCCTTTAGAAGAATTAGATTATTTAATTTCCAATTAATTTTTTGTCTTTCCATAAATTGTTACTGATTACAGTTTTTATTGCATCATGATCTGAACAGGAGGCATTTATTATTTCTGCTTTTTTTGCATTTGGCTATGAAGTTTTTATGCACTAGAATATGGTCAGAGCAAGAAGGGAGAGCCTAGAGACACCTGACCAAAAGGGACCTGGCTAGAGAAAGCATACCAAGAGGACAGGAATAGAGACACAAATAGAGGGGCGTGGCCGGAGACACCTGGGAAAAGAGGGGCTGGGTAAGAGGGAGGACCAAGAGGGCAGGGCTTTCTCCTACTTTCTTTTGCCTGTGGCACATTCCTGAAATCCTCCCGCAGACCTCCACCATTAGTTCACCCTCCCTGCCTGCCTCTGCAGACACTTGGGAGCCTTGCCACGCCCACATTTCTTTTCTATAAGCATGGGGGGAAGGAGAAATGAATCTCTCTGCCATCCCCAGACTGTCTTAGGACCGAAAAGAGCATGGAACTCAGATGCCTGAGGCCCCGGGACTCTTTTCTTTCACCCTAAAACCTTGGAGCCTGGAGTGCCCTAAATTGAGGGGGCGAGCACAGGCAGAGCTGGCCGCTTGAGCTATTGGAGAGGGGCAGGGAGCAAGGCAGGACCATAATGGGTGCAGAGGAATGAAAGGTGGGGCTGAGGGGAGGCGGGGCTCACACTGGAGGTTTGGAAGAGAGGAGCAGGAGGAGGGGAGACAGGGTGGGAGGCGCAGAGGCTTCTGGGAAGCAGGAAGTTAAGATAGCTCGGAGTCCCCCCTCCTCCTCCACTTCCAAAGATTTTCCCGCCTTGGCTCCTTAGCCAGCGGTGAAACTTCACTGCCCCATACCTCAAGCCTCAGTAATTATGAGCCTCTGCACCCCAGACCCCCAAACTCCTGCTTCCCCGCCCTCTTTTCCCCCACCCTTTGGGGAACCTCTGCTTTAATCACCTCAAGCATGTTCTAGTCTGGTGTAGGGATTAAAATTAGGAGCTTGACAGAGATTGGAGAGCAGTTTAATAAATTTTTCTTTTAATTGAGAAAAAATAGTAAAGACAGAAAGATAGGAAAGAGAGATTTAACTTACCTAAAGCCTACCCAAATTTTCTTATATCAACCTATAAACTACCTAAAAACTGTCCTTTGAGAGAGTCACCGAGAACTCTTCAGCCTAACTAGCCAGGCCGAACCTGCACTATCACTCCCTCCCTCTCTCCCTCTCCTTCTCTTTCTCTTTATGTATGTATGTATGTATGTATGTATATATATATATATATATATATATATATATATATTCTAATTAACTCACTAAACAATGGACAGCTACCAACCCACACACTGTCCTTCATATTTTACAGCAGCCAACTGTCACTAGGCCTCAGGAAACCTTAGAGGAAAAGTCCTTCTTACAGTTTATCTCTCACTGTCCAACTGTCATTCTTACCTCACTTCCTCTCTGAGAGCAGTTTCTATTTCCTTTAATTGTGGGCTGGTCTCCATGGTAACAGAACCTCATCTTCCAGCTCTTCCCCAGTTAAATTAGAACAAGGGATTAAGACTTCCCTTTTACAGTGACTAAACAGACAATAATGACCAGAAAGAGGGTGCAGAGTGAAGAGGAGTTCAGGAGAGCTTCCTGGAGGAGGTGAGATTGTTGTTTGGACTGTAGGGAAGCTGGGGAGGGCAGTGGTCTGAGCTGGGGAGGAAGAGCCTGTCAGCGCCCATGGTGGACAGCCAGAGAAGGTGCTTCTGGCCAGGATCAGGAAGTGCTGTTCATGGACCCCCTCTAGGAGGCTGGTGTGACCTGGGGCAGAAGGTGTGGCAGGGAGGAGGGGGATGGGGCCATTAGGGCTGAGAGTGCCAAAGAGCATCATGGAGGATTTGATGAGGGTGGGGGGGAGCCAGAGGAAAGTCACTTCAGGGGCTGAATGGAGGCTGGTAGGAAGGAGGAAGAGAGCCCAAGAACCCAGCAGAGCACCAGGAAGACCCTGCAGCCAGGGATGTGGGGCTGAGGGGAGGGGGGAGGGCCTTCCTCACAGGGCCTTCCTGCACTCTGGCAAAGGGAGCCCCACCTGGGCCACTGGGGAGCACAGGGGAGAGTGCCAGGCCTGCAGTGGGGAGGCCCTGGGTTCCAATCTGGGCCTCAGACCCTTCCTGTGCTTTTGATGACTCTCTCTTTTGTCTTTGAACCCTGAGCCTGGCCTGGCCCCCTGGAAGGGCTTCCTGACTGGAGGATCTCCACCTTGAGGCTGGATGGGCCCCCCCATGTTGGGACCTCCATGACCCTCCCCCAGCCCAAGGGGGCCTTCAGTAGAAACTTGAGGACTTCTGGGATGGAAGAGCTCCCAGGTGGTCCTCCTGCCGCCCCTCTCCCTCCCCCTCCCCCTGAGAGCAGGACTTTAGCTTTATGCCAGCTTCTTGCCAGAATAGGCCCACCTTGCCCTCTTGGCCACATCCAGGCCCTGTTCCTGGTTTTCTTCCTCCCCTCCTTCTCGTCCTCCTTCCTCTCTTCACCCCTCTCCCTCCTTCCTCCTCCCACCCGCACTGACTCCCCTTCACCTGCCCAATTCTCCTGAGATGGTTCAAATCCCCCCAGAATACCTGATGGCCCCTCACTGTGACCCTCACTTCCCTCAGTGCCCTCCATGGAGCCCTGCTCTCCCCCAGGAGCTCTCTGCTGCCCCCACCTCCCTCAGGTTGTATCTAGGCAATGGGGGGGGGGAGGAGGGAAGATAGGGGGAAGGGAAGGAACCTTGGATGTGGGGGAGGGAAGAAAGAGCTGAATGCAGGGGGAGGGGGGCTTTCTCCAGCCTGGTGGTGGTGGCCCTGGGGGAATCCCAACCCTGGGATGGAGTCTAGAGGTTGGGGAAGGGTCTAGGGAGAGAGAGGGGGCCATTTCAGGGGCCCAGAGATTCCTGACCCAGGTGTCCTGATCCCCAGCTCCTGCTTAGAGATTCCTCTGTGCTGCCCTCAGACTGGTCCTCTGTGAGCATCCCTGAGCTCTGCCTTCCTGCCCCTGGCTCCCCACCAGGAGCCAAAGCCCTTTCCTGGCCCCCCTTCTTTGGCCCCCTGGCCCTTGGGCTGGTCCCCATCATGTCCCAAGCCTTGGGCTCCCTGGCTCCAGGTCCCCTTAGGGATTCCAAGTCTGAGCTCTGCCAGAGGATCCCAGGCACTAGGGAGCTCCTAGGGAGACCTCAGCAACCCTCCATCCTATTTCCCTAGGCTCAGCCACCCCCAGGAACACTTGAGTCTCTCCAGGTCCCTGCCCTCCTTGCCAGGAGCTGTTGGACCCTGTGCCTTCCCAGCCCCTCCCTTGGCTCCCCTTCCCATGCTTCCCTGCTCCCCGTTCTGGCAGAGCCCTCAGGCCTCTTCCCTGTCTGGGGCATTTGAGCTCCCACCCTCAGCCCTGGAGTGTAAAGGGTAAAATTATGGTTGGACTAAATTATTTAAGAGAGTTGGGTCATCAGGAATTAAGTACTTAATTCCAAATGAAAGTCTCAAGTCAGAATTTTATGATAGTTTATTGACTAGTAGGAAGATAGAGTGAAAGTAAGAAAATCAGAGAGAGGATAGGTCAAGATATCTAACCTAACATGCTAAGTTTTCTTGCTCTGGCCGCTGGCTCAACCCAGGCAGGGCTAATTAGTCTTCAGCCAGAGGAGGCTCAGCCTTGAGCTGAGGGCCAGGTGATAAATAAAGCAAGGGCTTCAGCCATGAAGCCTCTCCCAAGAGGGGAGGCCTCTCCTGAGGATAGTCCCTTCAGAAAATCCAGGAAGGAGTCAGTCTTTTTCACTCACTCATGTGGTAGATTCTGATTCCTCACCCACTTTTGCACACGTGGATTACAGACTTCCCCCCACTCAAGTATAAGTGGGGTGTATACACTTCTGGTGATTAAATCTAAAATTGGGCAGGGAGAGAGTTAATCCCATCTTCATTGGAGGCTCTGCCTGGGCCCATCCCATGTGGGATCCCAAGGTCCTGCTGCCTTTTGGGGGTCTGGGAAGATGGGAGAAGGAAGGGGAGAGAAGAGGAGGAACAGAGGGAGGGGACTCATCTGCCCCTTCAGAAAGCTGCACCCCTCCCCCCACTTGGTAGCAGGCTCCCCACTGAGGGCAGGCCTGGCCCTTGGTAACTCCTGTGGCCCCTTACCCCCGTGTGGATCCCTGTGGGGCAGCCTCAGGCCTGAGAAGAGGAAGGGAAAACCTCTGCCCCTCTGGGTCCCTTTTTCTCCCCAGCTCATGGTACAGAAGCCCAGGGCCTGGTCCCAGGAGGGATGGGGCTGAGCCAGATCACGAGCTGGAAGGGAGATCAGGGCAGCTTTCTTCTCAGGTCCAACCAAGAGCAATTGGCCCAGAGCGTGAGCCCAAAGGCAGTGAGGAAGATGGGCTTTTCTACCCTGGGGGAAAGAGGGGATGGTCTGCTCCAGGAGGGGGGCTCCAGGCCAGCTCCTGCTGCTCAGAAGTCAGACATTCCCTGGGCCAAGGGAGGCCTGTTGGAAAGAGCTGGAGCTCTATTCAGGGGGCCATAAAATGGGGGGAAAGTTGGGGGCAGGACCCTGAGTGGGGAGACAGGGCTAGGAAGAGATGGAGGAGCTTTACCAGATGGACTCATTGGGGCTACTTTGCTGCCTCTACAGGGAGCCTGGAGTCCCAGGGATGGCCTTTGAGAGGGACAGACTCCCAGCCCAGGTAAGTGCATTCCAGCCCCAGATCAGAGCCCCATCAGCCAGTGAGGCCCTTCCCTGGCCCTGACACAAGATGGGCTGGGAAACTGCTCCCTCCTCCCTGCTGGGCCATTTCTGTGCCCATATCCAAGGGAGGAGGAGCAGCACTTCCCGGCTCTCTTCCTGGGTTTGGGAGTGATTCTTTGGTCCTTGGGCAGCTCAGACCCCAAGAGCTCCCTCCAGGGGCTGCCTCCCATGTCGGATATCTCCCTGGGCACAAGTGAGAGCCAAGGATGACCATTGACTCCTTCTTCTTTCCTGTCTAGGGATTGTGTTTTTGCTCTCTCTGCTTGCCTGAAATCACTCACACCCTCTTCCTCTACTTCTTTTCACCTGTTCCCTCTTGAGTCTGGTCTGGAGCAGAGCCCGAGTGTGTCCCCTGGTCTGTGCCATCCTCAGGGAAGACATTGTCCCCTGGTGCTGCTCCCTGACTTCTGCCTCAAGTGCTCTAGTCTTCCTGGTCTCTCTGGCTCCTTCCTCTTTCCCACTTTCTTACCCCAATTCAGCCAGTCTAGAGGAACACCCTGGTATGTGCCCAGCACTGCTCAGCACAAAGGAAGGGAGAAGCCATCTGCCACCCTTGTTATATTCTAATCCTGGGAAATGATGGATGCCACCTTGAATGACAAGGGAAGGCAGTTGGAAGACATGGAATGTTCCCAGGTGCTGTGAGCCAGAGGCAAAAGTTGGTTGGTCTGGCAGTATAAATTCCCCTGACAGCCACTTGAAAGGGGTCTTTTGGTCTTTTGCTCTTGGATCTTTGGGCTCTTTAGGTCTTCAGATCTCTGGGTCTTTCTATCTCTTTAGGTCTCTGGGTCTGTGGGTAGTGAAGGGAGGCAGGGAGGTCTAAGAAGAAGAGGGTAGGAAGAATCTGAATATTTCCTGAAGACTGTGAGAGCTAGTGCATCACCAAACACTGGCAGTGAGAAAGCTGAGAGAATAAGATCACCAACACAGCTGCATCAGTAGCAGTCACTATTCTCTGGTTTGGCTGTGGCCAGGCTAGGCCAGAGGTGTAGTGGAGAATAAAGCTCCAGCTTCTACTAGATCAATAGCCTCCAGTCCTGATTGTCAACTAGTCATAGATATTAGATTGATAGGATTCCCAATCCCCATTCCTTATCCTGTTTATCCTATCCCCGATTATAGATTATAGATAAAGAGAGTTTAACAAGTACCTTCCTGAGTGGTCTTTATATCAGGACCCTTGGGGAGGGAGTCAAGGCAGTCAGATATCAAATGTGATCCAAGGCAAACCAAAAGCCCTATAATAATTTATCCAACCCCAGGTTGGACCTAAAAGGGTTACCCATCCACCTAACCTTTTGGGGTCCTCCCTTGGCAACTGTTAGAGAAAAGGGGAAATTATGAAAACTATCAAGGGTGATTGGGGTTGGTGTTCCTCCATCATCTGCAACTAGGGAGAATACATAGATACATTCACATCACTGAATATCGTATATCTCCCTCAACCCCTTTTGTTTATAACACCCTCCAGGTGCCCCACCCACCCAGTATGTCAGAGGAGACCCCTCAGCAGCCATGTCCAAACATAGTTCAATCCTCTGGTGACCATCTTTTAATATATTGAAACAAAAAAAAAACCTTTTCCCCTTTATATTTTTTGCAGACCACTTGGGTTGTGCCGAATACCCTCAATCTTCTGATATTTTCTTGCCTCTTCTTTTACTCTGTAAACCTCAACTCAAGCAGCTGGGGAAGCACCCAGAGAGCTCCCCTGTTTGTATCCATTCCAGAGTGTGACCCCACCCCCAATGGCCTTCTGCTGCTGAGCTCCCTGACCCAGAGAGAGTCTAAGGAATTTGGTGTGAGCCCAGGAAGGGCTCTCACACAGAAATGGGGCCTTTTTCTTAGAAGAGGACCTTTGAATGTTCTTGAGCAGAGCTGTTTATACAAGAGTCAGCAGCTGGGTCCATTCCTTCTCTGTTCAGTAGAATTCCTCACTGGTCTAGTCCTTCCCTTGTTGGACAGGCTGAAGAGAAAGGAAAGAGTCTCTGGAAGACCCTGGGAGTTTTAGAGTTAGAGTTAGAGACCCTAATAGGGTTAGGGAGGTCCTGAGACATCCTGGGCTTGTCAGAAAGGCATCCAGCTCAATGGCAAAGACCTGGGATACAGACAAACTGGAGTGCATTATGTTCTCCTAAAAATCTGTTAGGGTGAAAACCAGGGAAGTAGGCTTAAATATTAAAATGTGAGTTCTGTGGGTGGATAGGAGACAGGAAGGGACAATGGGAAAAACTTTACAAGCCAGGAAACCAGGTTTAACTACAAGGGAAAGACCATAAGCTGAAATGGCAGTTAAGTCTGACCAACTGTCACTCAGCCCCACCCTGCCTGGAATAAATATAGATTAATACGTACATACAATGAGGGCCTAAATTTACTAAAAACACACAGGGAATCAGTTTAATTATAATATAAGGGGATTGGAAAGGGGGTTAGGTAAACTATGGCTAACAACCCAGGACCAGAGTCAAAAGGGGCAGGATCCCTAGCCAACCTGGATTCTGCCAGGCTTTGACAGCTTGGCTAAGGACCTGGGGAAGAGGGCTTAAATTTGGGATCTCACAACTCTTCCAGGGATGTTACAGGATGCCAGGAACCAACTCCTCCAGAACTGATGTAGCCAGGTAGGGATTGAAGCCTGTAAGCTGTCCACCAGATCACAAGCCACTTCCCTACTCAGTGCTGTTTTGCAGGGTTGATGTCTTCTGCTGTCAACCTTCGCCTCTCTCCAGGATCCCAGGGAATCAGGGTGCAACTCCACTAGCTCTGAGGTTTCCCAGGGTCAGTTCCAGTTTGTCCCAACCACCATGGAGTTCATCTCAGAGACAGAGCAAGCCACTTCCTGCTTCCTCATTCCATGTGGAATTCTCCAGCCCTTCCTGCTAAGTCTCCTACATAACAATTAAATAATCTTTCCTCACAACAAATCTGCTTTCATTAATCTGTGTAATAACCATCTGGGGCAAATGTTCTGATTCTCATCATTTCCCAATTGAGAAAACTGAGAAAAACAGAAATTTCTGTGCAGATGTTTTTCTGTTTTAAGTAATCAAATTTTTCCATTTGTGGATAATTGCCTCTATCTCAAGTTTGGCTAAGCATTTGTGTCCTTGAATTGCAAAGTAAAACACCTCTGAGGCACCCTCTCATGCCTTGTCAATTTGGCCATTGTGCCAGAAAAAGAAAATGATCAATTCAGAGATGTGTGAAAGCAGGGACACTCATGCATTGTTGGTAGAATTGTTGTCCATTGATTGACCATTTGGGGGGCCATTTGGAACTTTGCCCAAAAGGCTTTCAAATTGTGCATACCCTTTGATCTAGACATGTATCCCAGAGAGATCCCCAATGGGGGAAATAACCTATTTATACAAAGATATGTATATATGTATATGCAGATCTTTTTGTGGTAGTAGAGAATTGGAAATGAAGGAACATTCATTAATTGGGGAATGGCCAAACGAGTTGTGGTGTGTGATCATAGTGTAACCGTGTTGGGCTATGAGGAATAACAGACAGGGTCATTTCAGTGAAACCTGGGAAGACTTCCATGAACTGATGCAAAGTATGAGCAGAAGAAGGAGAACATTTTATAGGATAACAGCAACATTGTGTGGTCAGAAGCTATGAATGACTCAGCTGTTCTCAGCAATTCAGTGTTGTAAGACAATCCCAAAAGACTTGTGATGAGAAAAACCATCTGCTTCCAGATGGACCCTGAATTCAGACCACAGCATGTTTCACTTTTTTCCTTACTTTCATTTTCTTTGGTTTGAGATTTCTTCCACAAAATGACTAATAAGGAAAAATATTTTATGTGATTGATTGTTCAGGGAAAGTCTAGATGATTGCTTACTCTCTCAGGGGGAGGGGATGAATGGAGGTAGGGAGACTATTTGGAAATCAATTTAAAAAATGAATGTTAGAAATTGTTTTTACCTGTAAGTGGGGAGAAAATAAAATATTCTACATACATCTGTAGCTGTGAGATCTGTATGAATGGTTTCTCTCCTGCCTTCTTATAGTGTGATCTTTAATATTAAGCTCACATTTCCTTTAACCATGTCTAGTAGAGTATGGTGTAAGCTTATGCTCTGAGACTCACTTAATTCCAGGCTGCATTCCAGTTTTCTTAGCAATTTTTACCAAGTAAGGGATTTTCTCCCAAATTGCTTGTTTGCCACTTCACATGAGTTATTTTCTTTAATCTGTTCCATTTCTTTATCTCATTATCTTACCAATTCCTCAGGTTTAGGTTGACTGCTGACTTGTGATCTGGTCTGAGATCTGGTAGTGCTGTTCCCCAGTTATCCTGGCTTCTTTTCATAATTTTCCTTGATATGGTTGATCTTTTGTTTTTCCCAAATACCCCCTTCCTCATGGCATGAGGGGTGAAATTTCTTTTTTTTTTTCTCCTGGATTATATTTTTGAATTTGATACTCTAAGATTCTGTTCAATCTGAAGCTGTTCCTATGAGGTTTTGCTAGAGAAATTTGCATGGACTAAAGTATTGAGATCCCCCTCTCTAAGGAGATATGCCGAGGCTGACATGGCTATTGTTTCCAGAAAATCTCTGTTCTCAGTATTCCCATAAAGTATGGTCTCAGCATTTCCTGCAGGGTGTGTGAAGAAGCTGGGACAAGCCAACCTTGTGCTATCTACTAAGCTGATTCCCTCTTGGGAAGGAAGGGAGGGGTTTTGGGCAGCAAGGGGTGAATTGTGGAAACACTCTCCATTTTGTGACTCAGTGCTAGAGCTGACTCAGTTCCCTTCATTCAGTTGTGTGATTCGTCCACATTCTGCTGGTGAGGAAAGTTTATTCAGTAGGGAGAATTGGGAGAAAGCCGTATTACAATATTTGAACCTCTTCCTGCCTGGCTGGAAAACTGAACTGCCTGTACCTTCTATTTAGAGATCCTCAGCTAAGGCCTGAGATTAGGTTGACCAGAAACACAATCAGATTCTGAGACTGATGGAAGGAGTTTTCCCCTAATTGTACATCTCAGGCATTCAGTGGGTCTTATCTGCAAACTGGGTCCATATTGTTCAATCAGTTATTGCTGCTTTGTTCTTTTGATTAGTTAAGAATATTGGGAAGGAGTGGGAACCCTTTTCAGGGAACTTCCTCTCTCCCTCTTCCCCATACCAATTTGGCAAGTCCCTAGTATTTTCTCCAGTTAGAAAGCAGATGGCCCAACATTTGATTGGTTCCTTTGCATTCATTGGTCTTATTTAATTTATCTCTTTTAAAGTCAATAAGTCTCTTTTCCCCCTGATTTCAATGTCCTGGTCCTTATTGGTTAGGCAGTTGGTATCCATTGCTTTAATAAATTAATGTGCTCAGAAGAGCAGAGCTTTGATTCCTCAGGCATTTCATCTTTCACTTGTCAGAGTTAACCTCTTTATTTTCTTCCACATTTGCCTGAAAATCAGGTCCCTGGGTCCAAGCTATCCCAGTGCTCCAATTGCCACACTGGGCACCCCCACCCCCACTAGAAGTTGCAGCTTCCTCCCACTCAGGACAAGTAGACTGCAGGCACCAAGTCTCTCTGGCCCATCTCCCTTTACCCATAAGAACATTCATCAGTGGAACCCCTTCCATGTCAAGGTAGGGTCTCCATCCTTTCTCCATCTTCTCAGGCTTTGCCTCCTCCTCTGTACCTCCTCCCCTGTATGCTCTTCTCTTTCTGAGATGATAGAGACCACCTCCTCAGTTCCTTCTCTCAGACCTATCTGTAGCCTTTGATGCTTTTGGCCCACTCTCTCCTCCTTGATTTTCCCTTATCTCTAGGGTTTTAGGGCATGTCTCTCTCTCCTGGGTTAGCTCCTACCTCTCTGACCTATGATTCTCTGTCTTCTCTGCTGGCTCCTCCTATCTTGTAACACTTGTAACACTAGGGTTAGAGTGAGGGAGTTCCTCCAGCCCTGTCTTTGGCCCTCTACTCTTCTCTCTCTAGATTTCTTTACTTGGTGACCTAATCGCCTACTAGGTATACAAACACCATCTCTCTGCTGATGAGTCTCAGATCTACATTTTTCATCCCAATCTCTGTGCTGAACTCCAATCTTTCATCTCAGATTTCCTTACAGGGATTTTACACTAGGTGACAAGTACACATCTTGAGCTCAGTGTGTCCCAAACACACTGTTCTTTCTCACCTAGACAGAACCCCCACCTTCTCTATAGCTATATCCTCCTCATCCCTTAGTCTCAAAACCAAGGAGCCCCCCTTAACTCCTTGCTGTCCCTTACCATATATACAATTTGGCACCAGGACCAGTTTCACCTTTGCAGCATCTCTCCAATACACCCCCTTTTGTCCTGTGTCACTGCCATAATCCTGGTGGAAGCCCACATCACCTCCCTCCTGGACAACCTGCTACTGCGTCTGTCTCCCACAAGGCTCTTCCCACTCCAGGGCCTCCTCCATTCTCCCACCAGAGTGATTTTCCTACGGTGCAGTTCTGATCATGTTACTCCCCTACTCTGTAAACCCCAGTGGCTCCCTATTCCCTCCAGGATCAAATACAAAACATTCTATTGGGTGTTCAAAGCTCTCTTTCCCATCTTCTTATTCATTACTCCCCAGTCTGTATTCTTGGATCTAGGGAACCTGGCTTCTTGGATTCCTTCAGCTGCAGACTTTAAAAAAATCCTTTACTTTCTGTCTTAGAATTTATGATGGTAAGCATCTGTTGTGAGGCAGAAGATAGGTAAAAGGTAGGCAATTGGGGGGTAAGTGGCTTACCCCGAGTCACATAGGAAGTGTCAGATGTCATATTTGAACCCAGGACCTTCTGTCTCTAGTTCTAGTTCTCTATTCACAGTCACCTAACTGCCTCAAAATGGAAAAGGTTGTTCTTTTTATAACCCTTACCTTCCATCTTAGGATCAGTTCTACAATAGATGAGTGATGAAAGCTAGGCAATCAGAGTTAAGTGACTTACCTAGGATCACCCAGCTAGAAAGTGACTGAGGTCACATTTGAACCCAGGTCCTCCTGACTCTAGATCTGGCACTCTATCCATCTTGTGATCTGGCTTTGTTTAGTTCTAGGCATTTTCAATGATTTTATCTCATGTCTGGAATATTTTTCCTCCATATTTCAGATCACTGACCCCTTTAAACTTCCTTTAAGTTCCAACTAAAGACTAAAAACTTTCTAAAGGCAATCTTTCCTTGTCCCTCTTAGTCAGAGTGCCTTCATTCTTTCCATTCTTCCCTATTTCTCCTAGGCAGAGCTTGCTTTGGGTTCATGTGTCTGTGTATTGTCTCCCTCCCCCACTGGATTGTGAACTCCTGGAGGGCAAGGACTGCCTTTTGCCTCTTGGGGAATCCCCAAAAGTGCAGAACAGGTGCTGAATGTAGAGGTAATGGAAATGAAAGTTTCTATTCTGTCAGATATCCTGCGTGTGTATATACCTTCTCTGTATATACCTCCTCTTCTCCCCTGTAGTCCTGCAGTCCAACACAAGAAGCATTCTCCTGGAGCAGATGGGATGTCAGAAGATTCTTCCCATGATCCCCTCTGTCTTTGCCTTCACCTTTAGCCCTCCCAGGTTTCCTCCTACCTCCCTTTTTCCTTCTGTAATTTTTAAAAGAAGCCTCTTTCTGCTCTCTCTGATGTTCTTCTGCTGCTACTGTTGTCTTCAGTTATTCACTCCTCCTGCATTTCTGCTGCTCGAGGTGTTCAAGAAGCAAATGGTCTCTTCCCTTCGGGGGTCTCTTCCTAAAAATACTGCAGAGTCCTTTTCATTAGTGAACATCTAATGTTCTGACCAACATTGTGAAGCTCACATTTGTAGGTTTGGGGAGTGAAATTTAACCGAAGGGTAAACTGAGATATCTCTCAAAGGAAGAAAAGCAGGGGAATGTTTTCTGTCAGTAAAATGGGTCAGGGGCTTGACTGTTAATGCTCCAAACCATAAGCAGAAGGATAGATCTTGTTGATAGGTTTGGGGGAACACAGAACAAAGAACAGACAAGGGTAAGTGATGTTTTTCATAGGATGGAGGGTCACCATTGGTTATGGAGCTGGGATAATCAGCAACACTGTGCCTGCTTGGAATAATCAGTAATAAGGGGCCAGCGATGCCCCACCCCTCCTCTCTTCAGACTAAGAAGTGATTATTGTGTGAGTCCAGTGCAAGGTCAGGGCCCTGACTTTGGGCAGCAAACCAGACATCTCTGAGATGGGTCTGGGGTGTAGAAAGACTAGACCTGATGCCCTGGGGCTCACCTGAATCTTCTAAGGTTAGCTAATTCCTTGAAATGAGGCTAGAACAGTGATGAAGGGCCCAAGAGTTGGATTTTGCACTTCACCTATTACAGGCTAGCTGAATGTTGAGCTGAGTCAAGAGACAGAGAACCAAGAGACAGGCAGTTACCAGACAAAAGCAGTTACTGGTAAATAGGATCAATAAGTAAATGATCCAAGATCAGGACAGCCTTCTCCGAGGAAAAGTTACCCTGGGCTGTATCCTGAGTTCTTGAGCTCTCTAGAATACATTCTCTCCTTTCTCATGCCTTCCATAGTGTTATAAGTAAAAGCCGATCTCGGGGCTTATTACCAGATTTATGCACATTTTTTAGTAAAGAGAGAATTTGAAAGAGGCAGAAAGAAAGAGAGGTCTCAGCCTCTCTAGAGCTCATTCTTGATTCAGCTTGCTCAGGCTGGGCTTGCTAGAGATCATGAGATCAGGAAAGCTCAGAGAGCAACTCCCAGCCCAGAGAGCCAGTTAGTTCTGGGGAGATGCACAAAAGTCCTCTCTCCTTCCCTCGCCTGCCTTTTACATTCCCAGTTCCTCCCTCCATAGCTCTGGCTCTGGCACATTGATTACTCTTACACTGATGCTGGCTGCACTGGGACACAGCAACTGGGCAACAGACACGTGACTAACACCTACATGCCAGTGCTGGGACCCTTGGGATCAAAGCTGCACTGGAGGTCCCCTAAATATTTCCCTTCACACAATAGAAACTTCTCAGCTTCCTTCCTGAGCATCATAGAGCTGCTTTTCTCAAACTTCCATTGGACTCTTAAACACTCAATTTCAAGTGCTAATTCTGACACTGACAAAGGGTAGGACCTTTGGTCCCCTTCCTTCTATGTGGGTCAGTTTCCTCCTGTAATTGATCAGAGGTGAGCTCTTCATTGTGATGTGGCTTTCAGCCCACTATCCTCTGACTTGGGCTGCTCTAGGAGGTGGTGACTTTCAAGGATGTGGCTGTGGACTTCACCCGAGAGGAGTGGTGCCTCTTGTCCCCTCCCCAGAAGGAGCTGTACAAGGAAGTGATGCTGGAGAATGCCCAGAACCTGCTCTCTGTGGGTAAGGAGCCCTCTCCCTGCTGCCCGAGTCTGCCATCCAGGGGAATATAGCCCTCAGAAGGAGGCAGGGTTGGGAACAGTTTTCAGTCATGAAGAAGGGATGAGGGCTGCTATGCTGACTCCCAGAGCCAGGGCCCTCCTGCTGCCTGGTTCTCCTATAAAAGGACTTTGCATTGTGTAATGGGACCTTGGGGGTTCCCTTTGGTGCTCCTGAAGTACGAGATCAAATGCTTGTTGGAGAATCTCAGATGTGGAAGTAATCTCAGAGCCAATTCCATCTCTCCTCTCCCTGTCCTGGAATTGGGTCTTCCAAACGCATCTGGGAAAACTGTTCAGGAGGATTTTCCTCCCACCCTCTTCCCTTCTAGGTTTGATCTACTATTGAGAATTTTTTCCTCTTTAACCAGCATAAACTCATAGCTCACAGCTCTTAAGTGTCCCCAGGAGATCAGGTTTGTCCTTAGTCTTCCTTCCTATTGCCCTAAGCCTCCAGCAGAGCCAGTGAGGAAGGGAGAGAAGGGACAAAGTGTTTATAACAACCTGCTCTTGGCCTGGAACACTGCAGAGGGTTTTCTCTGTAACATTATGGCACTTCCTCCTCACCTTCATCTTCCTAATTCAGTGATGAATTATCCTCATTTTATAGTTGAGGAAATAGATTTGATTAAGTGACTTGTTCTGAGACACCCACATAGGACCTATTTGTGGCTAACTGTAAACTGAGGTCTTCCTGCCTCTAATCCCAGGTCCCTGCTCCTACCCCTTCTAGCTGCCTCTTATTTCCAGATAATGGAAATCTATGGACTGAGTCCAGCCTTCTCTGAAGAAAATTCCCTAGAACAGTGATGGGCAACATTTTTAAAGAGGGGGACAAAAGAAAGGAAATACTCATGTGTCAGTCTGTTTCTAAGGCAACTCTTTCAAAGTTTTGTATTTTTATTGTATCCTACTCATTGTATTCATCAGATTAGGCATAATGTGCATGGTCCTGTTAGAACATTTCAGGGGGCCTACATCTGGCCCACAGGCCATAGTTTGCCCTTCACTGCCCTAGAACGTAATGCTCTGGTTCCAGATTGGTTCCCCGACCTTTTCCCCTCCTCTTTTCCCCACCCTAAATTCTGTAGAGACTCTCCTCCAAGAGGCCCTGTAAGCCTCCTGCAGGCCTTGATTGCCCTCCTCTGTGATTGTCAGGATGAATGGAGTATTGCTCTTTCAAGGTCCCCTAGCAGGGTAAAAGGCACATCCTACCCTGGGCTCCTGCATTACAGACACTGAGGGGGTGAGGGCAGACTCCTATGGGAACCCCATGGAGAGATTCCCAGAGTAGAGTCACTGGATTCCCCAACCTTTCCCCTATGATAACTCAGTGATGAACTTCTTTCCATCCTCCTCTCTGACTGAGAGCTTCTAGCTTCCCCAGAAGACGTGATTGCTTATTTGGAGGAGAGGGAAGTCCCATTGATGCTGGAGCAAGAAGGCCTGGGGAGCTGCTGCCCAGGTGAGGAAGGATAAAAGAAGTGTGGTAGAGCCAGGGTGACCAGAGGCTTCTGTGTACTCTGGTGAAGCCAGGGTTAGATTTGGAGGCAGGAGGGTCCAATTTGGAATACTTTTTCAGAGGTTTTAGCAGGGATTCCCTGGGCAAGTCACTGAACCCCTGAGCCTCAGTTTCCTCATCTGTAAGATGAGGCTGTTGGACTCCATTTCCTATCTGCTCCTTTAGGGGATCAGTCTGTGATCAGACTCTATGAAGGCAGTGTTTGGGACTGAAGGACATGGAATTCTCTGGTAGGTGCCAGAAGGGCACCTTTAGCATCTTTAGTATCTTTAGTATCCAGAAACTATATGACTACTTGCTCTGTTTTGATGCTGGGCTCAGATATAGTGGACCTAAAGGGCTGCAATGGACATCCCCTCATGAGCTCACCCTCTGCTGGAGCAGACAGCATGCCGACAGTTCTGTAGAAGCCCTCTAGATTCCAACTCCAAGGCAGCCAATCCAGAGAGTGAAGGCTCTGAAGAGGAGCACTAGAGAGGTCTAATGGGGGAGGTAGGCTGGGGCTTCAGGAGACCCAGATTGAAGATTCTGAGGTTAAGTACAGCAGAGAAAACAAGGAAAGGTAGTGGTACAACTCACTGCAAATGGCCATCTCTAGCACTTTAGCCCTGAACCCAAGGACAGATATTGGACAGTATCTCATGGGGAGGAAGAGATTAAGTGAGAATGAAATGGTTTATTTGTGCCCAGAGGAAGAGAGTCATTAGCTCATTAGTGTGGAAAAGGCTGAAGATGAAAGAACAATGGAGGCCCTGCAGGGAGGAATAGATGGGCTTAGACTAGGGATGGGATGGGCTTCTTTGCACCTGGAAAGAGATTTTCTTTAGGAGAAGAATGACCTTTTCCTATGATCCTGAGGTCAGAGAGGAAAAGGAGGCAGCTGAGCTGGATGAGATGTGGAGGAAAAGAACTTTGCAAAGAAGTCCAGCTTTTGTTCAGTGAGATATGAGGCCAAGTTCTCAGCTCAGAAGGTGAGGCAGAGGGTTGAGAGGAAGCCATACAGGGGAGTTGGAGACCAGGGAAATATTTGGAAGGCTGCTATGGTGGGTGGCAAAGGGAATCCATGAGGGAGATGTCACAGGATTGCCTTGCCATGGTAAGGACCCAGCTGAGATCAGGGAGCCTAAATGTAGAGTGGAACCAGGCAGCTGGTTTCCTGATTTTTCTTCTCTCCATTAACCTGCAGCCCATGAGGAGGAGTAAAGACTGCTACCTTACTTGGAATCAATCCAAGGCTAAGCTTTCCCTAAATCATCAGTTCCAGGCCCTTTCCTGATCTCTGGGGTTCAGTCTTTGTCCTGTTTTTGGATAATCAGGTGACCACAGCACCTCACTTTAGGGAGATGAGAGCTTAGAGAGAAGCCTTTGGGATCTTCAGGATTGGGTTTGCTTTAGTTCCAATGGAGTTACTGTTAACTGCTGAGAAATAAGGGCAAGAGAGAGACAGAAACACAACTGAGGCTAGAGCATGCATCTGCCTTCTAGGAGAGAGACCAGAATGCAAGGATCCTGGTAGAGGTTGGGCCTGACATAATCCCTGGGCCCAGTTAGTAAACATGGGTAAAATAATAAATATGTTCTCTGAACCATGCTAACTAAGCCCTGAGCATATGAAGGAAGAGAAACACCAGTCTGGGCTATCCTGGAGCTCACAATCTAGAAGCCAGACATGGAGGTGGTTTAGAAAGAAGAAACAGATCCTGAATCTCACTCTGAGATGATCTAGGGAGAAAGGAATGTTGGGCAATGGAAATGCATTTAATTCAATGAAAATGAAAACAAAGGAATTGAAAGTGAATTGTCTAGTACTGTGGGCAGAGCATGCCCAGTTATATCACAAGATTTGGACTCAGCTGACCTTTCTGAGTCTGAGTTATGAATGTAATAAAGCTAGCCTCTCCAAAATCCCAGATTTGCTATGAAGAGCCAATGAGATCCTATGGGAGGCCCTTTATTATTTAAATTGTTCTTTAGCTTTGAGGTAGTGGCATTTTCAAAGAATGAATTGTGAACATTTCAATTGGAAGACTTTTCTTCTTACCTGAGGAAATAAGATATAAAGCATTTAATGTTCTGACAGTTGAGGACAGGAGATAAGAGTTATATATGTGTATATGTCACTCTATATGTATGTTTTACTATTTGTTTCTTTTAGAAGGAGAGATCAGACATGAAATGAAGGTGAATCCAACAGAGGTGAGCTTTGCTGTGGTTGAAATGGACCCAGAAAGATTCATGAGTGATGGTCCCAATAACTTTGCTTTCAGAGAATTCTGTATTGCACCTCAAAATTCAACTCATATTGAACATCAAAGAATGCATACAGAAGAAAAATCTAGTGAAAGTAATAAGTGTGGAAAGACTTTTATACCTAGGGCAAATCTTGCTGGACATCAGAGAATCCACATTGGGGAAAAACCTTATGAATGCAAACAGTGTGGAAAGAAATTCAGTAGGAGTTCCCATCTTGCTGTACATCAGAGAATCCACACTGGGGACAAACATTATGAATGCAAGGAATGTGGAAAGACTTTCAAAGTGAGCTCCAGTCTTGCTGAACATCAGAGAATCCATACTGGGGAGAGACCTTATGAATGCAAGCAGTGTGGAAAAACTTTCAGTCAGAGATCCAAACTTACTGTACATCAGAGAATCCACACTGGGGACAGACCTTATGAATGCAAGGAATGTGGAAAGACATTCAGTCGAAGCTCCCATCTTGCTGTACATCAGATAATCCACACTGGGGAGAGACCTTATGAATGCAAGGAATGTGGAAAGACTTTCAGATTGAGCTCCCATCTTGCTGTACATCAGAGAATCCACACTGGGGAGAGACCTTATGAATGCAAGGAATGTGGAAAGACTTTCAGATTGAGTTCCATTCTTATTGTACATCAAAGAACCCACTCTGGGGAGAAACCTTATGAATGTAAGCAGTGTGGAAAGACATTCAGTCGAAGTTCCCATCTTGCTGTACATCAGAGAATCCACACTGGGGACAGACCTTATGAATGCAAGGAATGTGGAAAGACTTTCCGATTGAGTTCCCATCTTGCTGTACATCAGAGAATCCACACTGGGGAGAGACCTTATGAATGCAAGCAGTGTGGAAAGACATTCACAGACAACTCCAGTCTTGCTGTACATCAGAGAATCCATACTGGGGAGAGACCTTATGAATGCAAGCAGTGTGGAAAGACATTCAGTCGAAGCTCCCATCTTGCTGTACATCAGAGAATCCACACTGGGGACAGACCTTATGAATGCAAGCAATGTGGAAAAACTTTCAGATTGAGCTCCCATCTTGTTGTACATCAGAGAATCCACACTGGGGACAAACCTTATGAATGCAAGCAATGTGGAAAGATATTCATATATGAGTCCCATCTTGCTGTACATCAGAGAACGCACACTGGGGAGAGACCTTTTGAATGCAAGCAGTGTGGAAAGACATTCACAGGTAACTCCAGTCTTGCTGTACATCAGAGAATCCACACTGAAGAGAGACCTTATGAATGCAAGGAATGTGGAAAGGCATTCAGATTGAGTACCATTCTTACTGTACATCAGAGAACGCACACTGGGGAGAGACCTTATGAATGCAAGCAGTGTGGAAAGACATTCACAGGTAACTCCAGTCTTGCTGTACATCAGAGAACCCACACTGGGGAGAGACCTTATGAATGCAAGGAATGTGGAAAGACATTCATATATAAGTCCCATCTTGCTCTACATCAGAGAATCCACACTGGGGAGAGACCTTATGAATGCAAGGAATGTGGAAAGGCATTCATATATAAGTCCCATCTTGTGCTACATCAGAGAATCCACACTGGGGAGAAACCTTATGAATGCAAGCAGTGTGGAAAGCCATTCAGTCGAAGCTCCCATCTTGCTGTACATCAGAGAATCCATACTGAGGAGGAACCTTAAGAATACAAGCTATGTGGAAAGTCATTCAGTCAGAGTGCCCATCTTCTTCTCCATCAGAGAATCCACACTGGGGACAGACCTTATGAATACAAAGAATGTGGAAAGACTTTCAGATTGAGCTCCAGTCTTGCTATACATCAGAGAATCCATACTGAGGAGGAACCTTAAGAGTACAAGCTATGTGGAAAGATGTTCACATGCAGCTCCAGTCTTGCTGTTGTGTGAAAGAAATTTACCCTCCTCCTTTCTGGGGCAGTATACCTGGCATGAAACTGAACTTGACTCAGAGGCAAGGATTATGTGATGGAAAAATTGAGTGAGGATATAATGGCAGCAGGAAAAGCAGCAATAGAGTCGAGAGATCAAGAGACTGGGACAGGGTGATGTCCCCTCCATTGCCCCCTGGACTTCCCCCCTGGGAAGCTCAGGCAAAATAGAAACCCAAGGTTGGCTCCTGAGATATGTGAGTTAGTGTGGAGAAAAGGTTTGATAAACTGAGGCAAGAGCAGATATACAAGCTCTTTTAGTTTTGTTCCTGGCTGGACTTCCCTGTGAGCATGGCTAGGGCACCCTAATGGTGGCCACAGAATAGAAAGCTAAATGGAACAGTGAAAAAAGTATCTCTCTCCTATTTTTCCATCTTTTTCCCCTACTACCTTAGAGAAAATAAAATTAATTTAGGGCCAGTCTCTTATATACTATACATCACAGATACCACAGACATTCACACTGAGCTCTCTTCTTGCTCAAAATCAGACAGTTCACTCTAGTATATCGTAAGCTTTCCTAAGATTAAGTCCAAATGGGCATATGATTTAGACCTAACGTGTCCTCCCATAAGAAAACTAAGAAAGTGTAGAGTAGTTTATCTTTCAGTTCAATTTATTGATTGGGGAGGATTTATGACAAAATAAGAAATAGATAACATGAGGTATAAAATAAGTAGTGTTTGTTATATTAAATTAAAAATTGTTTGTACAAACAAAACTAATGCAACCAAGATTTATTTTTTTTGAACCCTTAACTTCTGTGTATTGGCTCCTAGGTGGAAAAGTGGTAAGGGTGGGCAATGGGGGGTCAAGTGCGCAACCAAGATTTAAAGTGGAAAGAAGAAGTTATCATTTGCTTTATAACAATATATCGAATTAAATACTTCAGTTTTTAAAAATTCTAATCCTGTTCTTGAATGCCTTAATTCAACATTTTATGGCATTTTAAGCCTATTTTACATTATTGTCTGTTCTACATATGTAGCGAAAATTTATCACACCAATACAGAACTACAAGCTAAATATGTTTGTTGGGAGGAGGTCAGACTCCTAATAAAACCTGACCCTCATCAAATCAAGAGCAGAGACCCAAAGCCTTAGGAGATAGCCTTTTTTATGTCAAAAAATCTGATGACACAGTGACAGAAAATACAATCACAATGAAAATGGAATGGATGCAAGATCATTCATATGGACATTTTAATAATGCAAGTGCTGATTAATCTGCTAAGTATAAAAAAAGATCGCTATGGTTGATAGCTTTGCAGTATTCAGTCAGGGTCTTGGTGTTTTTTTACTGATGATTATGGTGGAATAATAGTAGTCAGCAGTTTTGGTTAACTGATGTGAAAACAAGAATAGCCCTTGTAAGAATGTATTTGAGTCACATTGAAGTCAAGATGATGGATGGTTACCTGTTTGGAATGTAGGATGAACTGAGCGTGGCAGGAGCCAGGGCAGTTAGGCTCAGGTATAAAGAGCAAGGATTTGAAGTCATCTAGGTCTCAATTTTGACATATTTTTGGGTTGGAAGGGTGGTTGGGTAGGCCAAGGTGTGCTCTATTCAATCTTCAATCAGAAACTAATTATAAATCTATTTCAATAATCCCTGTTCCTGAATTACACTGACAAAGAAAACCAACAACACATTATTCAGCAGGAGAACCTTGACTTTGGGTTTGGGCCTGTCTGGCCCAACCAGGCTGTTAACAACCAAACACGATCAACAGTATATCAGAGAATCATCAATAATATATTTAGCTTTAGACAGTTAAGAACTTCCTATTCCCATTCTCCCAGCCATTATCCTGCTTCTCTTCCCTAAGTCTGTTAGATAATAAATCATCTTAAACGTCTGACTTGAGCTTCATCAAATATCTAGTGGGCTCTAGTATATCCTGTGACAATTTGAGGGAAGAGGATTATTATAACTTAAAGAATTTGTGATCAAACTGCAGTCAACCTAAAGTGTTATCCAAGACACAAGGCTTCAGTTAGGCCTGAATACCTGGACAAATTTATCAGCAGATTCTTATTTGGCTGGTAGCCCTGGGATACTGTTATCATCTGGAGTTTGGGTCAAGCAGATTCATCACATTTCATTAACATCAACTGCTTGGAGTTGACCTGTGGATTCACTACACAACTTGGTGTCCCATTTAGGATTCAACTCCCACAATAATCCTGCTCCAGATCCACTTAACTACCCACATAACAGTTTAAACATAACAGTTATTTTCTTTAAGTTATAATAATCCTTTTCCTCTACAATAATACACGTTCCTCTATAATAATACACAAGAGGGGCGTGGTAGGATTTATGGAATCTCCTGTGTTATATTGGGTTATAGGCTTAAGGTTAGGATGTAAGCAAAGTTTGATAGCACCTCAAACTGTAATTTTCTTAGCTAATGTTTATAATTTTTATATTTTATAGTTTATAAACCAAACTATATTATTTGACTATGAACTCAAAACTAGTGATTATGTTATAAAAATAATCATAAAAGCTAATACTATCATAATCTTAAAAAGGGGTAGGGAGCTTCACACTCACACATACAAGGTCAAATATAATCATGTGAATTGAAGTGCTACTACATTATAATTTAAGACAGTTACATCAAGTCTAGATTCATCCTTATAAATGGCACCCTACAGAATCTTTTCTCAAGAGACATTTGCTGTCAGCATCTCAAATGGTAGGGACCTCTACTTTCAGATTAATCTGTTGCTCAGGGTTTGTGGATATCTACCTGCTTAGTAGGAGGGTCTGAGTCCTGGACATGAAGGAGAAAAAGAGGCAGGATTGAAGAGATGGAGAGACTGGATCCCCACAGATGAGCAAGGATAGCAGCCCAGGTAGAATTTAAGCCCTGGGACAGAATTGAAGGCCTGAGGAAGAACAAGATCTAGGACTCTCAGAAGGAAAGCTCTGAGAGTTTTAGGGATGAAGAGAAACTTCTCAGAAAGTGAAATGCTACCTGAGAAGACTGAATCCAAGAGGTCAAGGTAAGCATGAAGGACATATTCCAGGCAGTGGAGACACCTAAGGGAAAGGCAGAATTAGACGATGGAGGGTCTTGACCAAGATCATTTGGGAGGCCAGTGTCACTGGGTCAGAGACAGAAGTTCTTGTGGGATAAACACACCTAAGTTTGCAGAAGAATCTCAGCCCAAGAATGGGAGACTCAAATTCCATTCAATTTGTAAGAAAAAAATTTTTTAAACCCTTACCTTCCATCTTAGAATCAAAATTGGGTATTGGTTATAAGGCAGAAGAATTGTAAGGGCTAGGCAATGGGGGTTAAGTGACATTCCCAGGTTCATACAGGTAGGAAGTGTCTGAAACTAGATTTGAAACTAGGACCTCTCATCTCTGGGCCTGACTCTCAATCCACTGAGCCACCCAGCTGTCCCCATAAGAAAAGAATTTTGTTTGAAGAAGTAGTAGTTTGTGGTTGTATAATAACTAGTGGAATAGTCTGGAAACTAATCAGGTAGACCTAGGGCTGATGGACAAGTCCAAGGGCTAGTAGAACAGCCTCGTTGCGGCTGATTTTATACCGTAGCAGCTCTGTTGTACAGTGGCAGCTTCATAGATGGAATAAAAGCCACAACTGTAACATAGCAGTTTCTCAGCTCTGTGGATTAGGTTTGGCATATTTATTAGGGCTACGGAGTTTGTCATCTCTCATTCCAAAGAAATCTTCAGCTTTCCTGAAAACCCTAGAAGGGGGGCATCACCAAATTCAGGTGCATGTGTGTTTTAGGGTGATGTCATAGGGAATAAGGAGCATGTGCAAATTTGGGGGATTCCTCTGGAATGCCAGGAATCCCCAGTGTGCAGACCCCTTGTTCCACATTTCTACTTGCTGTCATTGGTCAATATGAGAGAGCTCTCCCTGTCCTGGAATGAGAATATAGGGTGGGGGATGTGGTACACTGAAGGATTGCTATAGGTAGTTAATTATGTTACATTTCTAAGAATATGAATACTTAATAAAATCAATTAGGCACAAAACTGATGCCCAGTACAGAATATTACAGATCCCATATAGAGTTGGTAACAACTATAATTCCTGTTTCACCGATGCTGAAACTACATGTTTTGTAGTTGATATTTAACCAGTTTCAACTAATGAGAAATGACAGATTTCAGAGTCTAAGTGTCTCTTTCTTCATTATCCCTCAGTGCTGCTATAAGTCCACATCAGAGCAAATGATACAAAAATCTGGAAAGGGGGTTGGGGAATTCCTTATGATGAAGGGCAGGACTTGGCAAGTAGAGGCAGGCAGAATCTTGAGATCCTGTCCCAGGGTATAAATGGAGGAAAGGGCCCATCTTGGGACTTCAGAGGCTGGGCAGAGTTGTGCTCTTAAGTCTCAGAAGACTCACCCAGAGTGGGTTGGATGTAAGCAAGACACTCAGGGGCTGAGATCACTCTGCTTCCTAGAAACCAATTCTTCAGGTGCAGGTCCCAGGTAAGTCTGGGCAAGGAACCTAAAAGGCACCAGATTTCTGCTGGCTCCCCTTTCCTTTGAGATTCATTCTCTTATTTCTTACCTCATGGTGAGCATCTTCTGAGGCAATCTGGAACATGGCTCTCTCCTAGAACTAGCGACTGCCTACCCACACTTACATTCACATCCCAAATGTCATAGGGCACCATCCCCAATTTTACAATTGAATCACACTTTCCCTTCACACATTAACTATACCAGCTCAGGTGTCCTAAATCCCTATACCCAGCTCTTGGTTAGAGGATTGGTGATACTGCCTCCATCACAGGCCACTGTGAGTTCATAACTTATGAAATGTGGAAGGGCCTATCTCATTCTTTGGATACTCAGTAGGAATGATCAGGATTGGTATTCTGAAGGTGGCAGCAATCATTTTAATAAGACCCAGAGATAAGTACTGAAAATTAGAAAGGATAAAACTACTCCTTTGCTTATTTTCTCAAATAATTTGTATAGTGTCTTGATTCTGGGTTAAGATGGTGGCAGAGTAGAAGCAGCTGCTTAACCTCTCCTAACCCACACATATAGGACTCCCCAAGAAGACATAAAAACAATCCAGACGAATGAAGTGACCCCACAACAGGGCACAGCATGAAGGTACATGGAAACTGGGCATTTACATGCTATAAAGGGGTGAAACAGCTCTCACTAAAACATGAGCTGAGCAACCTCCCCCACAACACTTACTGGGCCAAAGCCAGTGCACAAGACCTAGAGCAAGCTTGGGGCACCCATTAAATCCTTGGCAGCTACCTGGGGTCACCAGGCCCTGCTCCACAGAGCAGCAAGACTTAAGACCCCAAGAGGCTAAAGAACTCTCGGACTTTGAACACAGACCCTAAGCACAGGTGCAGACACAAGTGTGGACTCGGATCCTAAGCGCAGGCGAGGACATGGAGCTAAGGACAGAGGAACAAGCAAGGGGACCACTACGAGGCTTGACCCTGAGAACAACTAGACCTGAGACCTCAGGAGCCTAAAGCGCTCAGACAGACCCTGGGTGTGAGAATAAACCTGAGAGGGCACAGGGCTAACAATGGCAAGCCAGAGACAAGAACCCCAAAAGAGAAAGATCATCAAGTAGAAATCTGTAACACTCAACAACTTTTACACAGAGAAAATCCAGACAACAGAGCAAACAGCAGAGGAGAACAAACAAATAATCATATCCAAACCTTCCCAAAATAACGAAAACTGGTAATAAGCTCTTGAAGAGTTCCAATCTGAGATGGTTAGAAAGATGGGAGAGATTTGGCGAGAGAAGTAGGAAATAGCTCAAGAGGAATTTAACAGGTTAGAAGACAGAAACTTCTAATTGGAGAAAGATGCCCAAAAATCAAACAAAATGGTAAGCAAATAGGAAACCAAAATCTGGCAAGAAAATAACAGTTTAAAAAGCAGAATTTCACAATTGGAAAGCGAGGCAAGTAAATTGAAGACCAGAAATGACCAGATTGAAAAGGAAAACCAGTCTCTAAAGGCTAGAATTGAGCAATTAGAAACTAATGATCTCTCAAGACAGCAAGAGCAAATAAAGCAAAGTCAAAAGACTGATAAAATAGAAGGAAACATGAAATATCTCAATGAGAAAAGATCAAGAAAACAGGTCTAAAAATTGGGATATTAATGCATTGCTAGTGGAGTTGTGAACTGATCCAACCATTCTGGCTGGCAATTTGGAACTATGCTCAAAGGGCTATAAAAGAATGCCTGCCCTTTGATCCAGCCATACCATTGTTGGGTTTGTACCCCAAAGAGATCATAGATAAACAGACTTACACAAAAATATTTATAGCTGCGCTTTTTGTGGTTGCAAAAAACTGGAAAACGAGGGTATGCCCTTCAACTGGGGAATGGCTGAACAAACTGTGGTATATGCTGATGATGGAATACTATTGTGCTAAAAGGAATAATGAACTGGAGGAATTCCATGTGAATTGGAAAGACCTCCAGGAATTGATGCAGAGTGAAAGGAGCAGAGCCAGAAGAATACTGTACAAAGAGACTGATATACTATGGTAAAATCGAATGCAATGGACTTCTGTACTAGCAGCAATGCAATGACCCAGGACAATTCTGAGGGATTTATGGAAAAGAATGCTACCCACATTCAGATGAAGAACAGCAGGAGAGGAAACACAGAAGAAAATCAACTGCTTGCATACATGGGATGATGAGGACATGATAGGGGATCAAAAATACCACACCAATGCAACTATCAACAATTTGGAAATAGGTCTTGATTAATGACACATGGTAAAACCAGTGGAAATGCATATCGGCCAGGGGAGGGGGGAGGCCGGGGGGTGAAGGGGAAAGTAAGAGCATAAATCTTGTAACCATGTTAACTTTTCTAAAATATAAATATTAATAAATGTTTAAAATTTAAAAAAAAGAAAACAGGTTTAGAAGAGACAATTTGAGAATCATTGGACTCCCTGAAAAAGCAGAAATTAATAGAAATTTGGACTCCATACTAAAAGAAATTATTCAGCAAAACTGCCCTGAAGTTCTACAACAAGAGAGCAATATAGACATTGAAAGGATCCAAAGATCACCCTCTACACTAGACCCTGAAAAGACAACCCCCAGGAATATAATAGCTGAATTCAAGAGCTTCCAAGTAAAAGAAAAAAATTTTACAAGAAGCCATAAAGAGACAATTCAGATATCAAGGAGCACCAAACAGGATCACACAGGATCTGGCAGCCTCTACACTAAAAGACCACAAGGCTTAGAATATGATATTCAGAAAGGCAAGAGAACTGGGTCTACAACCAAGGATCACCTACCCATCAAAACTGAATATATACTTCCAGGGGAAAGTATGGGCATTCAACAAGATAGATTTCCAAGTATTTGCAGAGAAAAGACCAAGACTAAATGGAAAGTTCAATATCCAACCACAAAAATCAAGAGAAACATGAAAAGGTAAATAAGAAACAGAGGGGAAAGAAAGAAAGAAAACTCTTATTTTTTAAATTTGCCTCTTTAAGGACTTCAATAAGATCTAATTATTTGTATTCCTATATGGAGAAATGTTACGTGTAATTCTCTGTAAGGAACTCTATTCACTATTATAGTATTCACTATTATAGTAATCAGAAGAATTATTCATAGGGAGAGGTTGGAGAACTAAATGTTCTAAGATGATATGGGGAGTGGGAAAGAGGGGGGTGAATAGTAGAGGACACCAAGAGAAATTTGAATGAATGAGAAAAATAGGATATTCTATTATACACAAAGAGGGCATGGGAAGGGGAAGGGATGAATACTATTATAAGAAGGCGAGGAAGAGAGCATAAAGAGATAATATTTAAACCTTATTTCAGTGGAATTAACCCTGAGAGGGAAGAGTAGCTATATCCATCTGGATGTAAAACTCTATCTAACCCTACTGAGAAAGTCAGAAGGGATAAACCAAGGGGAGTAAGGGAGTGGGGAGGTCAAAAAAGGGAGGGTAGAAGAAAGGGGAGGGAATTCATTAGGCCTTAACAATGAAAAGAGTGGAATAATAAGGGAGGGTGTTGAAAGGGAAGTAAATCAAGGGAAGTTTAAAAGGAAAGGTTTAAAAGGAAATAGTGTAAGAAGAAATAGAACTAGGAGAGGATACGAAAATGTTGGTGAATACACAACTGATAATTATAACTTTGAATGTGAATATGATGAACTCGCTCATAAAATGGAAGCAAATAGCAGAGTGGATTAGAAACCAAAATCCTACCATGTGTTGTCTACAAGAAACACATATGAGGCAGGTCGACATACACAGATTTAAGGTAAAGGGCTTGAGCAAAATATTTTGGGCTTCAAATGAGAAAAAGAAGGTAGGAGTGTCAATTATGATTTCTGACAAAGCCAAAGTAAAAATAGATATGATAGAAAAAGACAGGGAAGGTCATTACATCCTGATTAAAGGCAGTATAGACAATGAGGAAATAACATTGCTCAATATGTATGCACCAAGTGGCATAGAATCCAAATTCCTAAAGGAGAAACTGGCAGAGCTCAAGAAGAAAATAGATAGCAAAACCATACTAGTGGGAGATTTAAATATTCCTCTTTCAGATCTAGATAAATCAAACCAAAAAATAAATAAGAAAGAGATAAGAGAGGTGAATGAAGTCCTAGAAAAATTAGATTTAATAGATATGTGGGGAAAAATAAATAGGGACAAAAAGGAATACACCTTCTTTTCAGCTGCATGTGGTACATTCACAAATACTGACCATGTAATAGGGCATAGAAACATTGCAAACAAATGCAAAAGAGCAGAAATGATAAATGTAACTTTCTCAGATCATAATATGATAAAAATAATAATTAGTAAGGGTACCTAGACAGACAAATCCAAAACTAATTGGAAATTAAATAATATGATTCTCCAAAACCAGTTAGTCAAAGAAGAAACCATAGAAACAATCAACAATTTCATTGAATAGAATGACAATGATGAGACATCCTTCCAAACTCTGTGGGATGCAGCTAAGGCAGTAGTCAGGGGAAAATTTATATCCTTGAGTGCATATATTAACTAATTGGGGAGGGCAGAGATTAATGAATTGGGCATGCAACTTAAAAAATTAGAAAGAGAGCAAATTAAAAATCCCCAGATGAAAACTAAATTAGAAATGCTAAAAACCAAGGGAGAAATTAATAAAATCAAAAGTAAAAGATCTATTGAATTTATAAATAAGACTAGAAGCTGGTATTTTGAAAAAAAAAAACAGATTAAATAGACAAAGTACTGGTCAATCTATTAAAAAAAGGAAATTAGAAAACCAGATTGACAGTATCAAAGATGAAAAGGGAAACCTCACCTCTAATGAAGAAGAAATTAAGGCAATCATTAAAAACTCTTTTGCCCAATTATATTGCAATAAATATAGCAATCTAGGTGATATGAATGAATATTTACAAAAATATGAATTGCCTAGATTAACAGCAGAAGAAATAGAATACCTAAATAATCCTGTATCAGAAAAAGAAATTGAACAAGCCATCAAAGAACTCTCTAAGAAAAAATCGCCAGGTCCTAATGGATTCACAATTGAATTCTATCAAATGTTCAAAGAGCAAGTAATCCCAATACTATACAAATTATTTGATATAATAAGCAAGGAAGGAGTCTTACAAAATTCCTTTCATGACACAAATATGGTACTGATTCCAAAGCTAGGTAGATTAAAAACAGAGAAAGGAAATTACAGACAAATCTCCTTATCAACAATTTGGAAATAAGTCTTGATTTATGATACACTTTAAATCCAGTGGAAATGCACAGCGGCTATAGGGGGGAAAATTCGGGGGGGAAAGTAAGAGCATGAATCATGTAACCATGTTATCTTTTCTAAAAAATAAATATTAAAAATTAAAAAAACAAATAATTTCTATATTATTGGAATTAGTTCTTTAAATTTTGATAGAATTCACTTGTGAATCCATCTGACCCTGGGGATTTTTTCTTAGGAGTGAGTTTTACCAAATTCCTTTTATGACACAAATATGATACTGATTCCAGAGCTAGGCAGACCAAAAACTGAGAAAGACAACTACAGACCAATCTCCTCAAATGAACATAGATGCAAAAATCTTAAATAGAGTACTAGCAAAAAGATTCCAGCAAGTGATCAGATTATTCACTATGATCATGTGAGATTTATACTAGGAATGCAAGGATCATTTAATATTAGAAAAACCATCCATATAATTGATCATATCAATTATCAAACCAACAGAAATCACATGATTATCTCAAGAGATGCTGAAAAAGTGTTTGACAAAATATAACACTCATTCCTATTGAAAACACTAGAAAGTACAGGAATAGAAGTACCGTTCATCAAAATAATAAACAGTATATATTTAAAACCATCAGCAAGTATCATCTTCAATGGAGACAAGTTAGGAAGTCTTCCCAGTAATATCAGGAGTGAAGCAAGGATGCCCATTAACACATCTTTTATTCAATATTGTACTAGAAACACTAGCAGCAGCAATTAGAGAAAAAAGAAATTGAAGGGATTAAAGTAGGCATTGACGAGCCTAAACTAACAGTCTTTTCAGATGATATGATGATATATTTAAAGAACCCCAGGAAATCAACTAAGACTAGTGTAAATAATTAACAAATTTAGTAAAGTTTCAGAGTACAAGATAAACCCACATAAATCATCAGCATTTCTATATATTTCCAACATATCACAACAGTAAGAGGTAGAAAGAGAAACACCATTGAAAATCACCCTAGACAATATAAAATACTTAGAAATCTATCTACCAAAACAAACATAGGAATTATATGAATACAACTACAAAACAGTTTCCAAACAATTAAAACTAGATCCAAACAAAGAAGACGGCTAGATGTTGATAAAAGATAGTGACAGGATCACAGGATTTTTCTTTAAGGACACATTGCAAATCAGGAAAGCAACACCGACAGGATCAAACTCTTCAGGACTTGCCAGTTACCCTCTCCAGGTGCACATACAGAGAGACCCAGACTAACAGTCCCTGAATTTCAGTTTAACCCTTCCTTCCAGCATTCCAGAATCTTTCCCTGCTGGTCTCATGCATCTGTCCTTTCATTTTCCTACTTAACTTATCTCTTCCTCATAACATTAGTATGGGCTATGTGTATTTTAAAATGCACTAACCCTGGGAGAGTACCTCTCCCAGGATGCTCTACCCTAACTTCCTCAGACACTTCCTACTCCCTTTGTAGGAGGTGTCTGAGGAAGGTATAAGACAGTGATTCCCAAAGTGGGCGCCACCACCACCTGGTGGGTGCTGCAGCGATCCAGGAGGGCGGTGATGGCCACACTTTTTTTTTGTATTACATTCTATTCTGAGTTCAATAAATAGTTTCATAATTTCCAGTGGGCTCTAAGTAATATTTTTTTCTGGAAAGGGGATGGTAGGCCAAAAGAGTTTGGGAACCACTGGTATAAGAGAAAGGGAGAGTGTGGGTTTTCCCAACTTTTCCCCTGACTAGTGGAGGTACCTTTTTCCCCCAGTGGGTAGAAGCACATTTTTCTCCAACAAATGGAAGCTTCTTTCTAACCAAGAGAGTTTTCCCCCCAGGATGGAAGAGCACTTCTGGAGAGCCCAATTTCCCTAGCTTTCCTTTTCCTAACCTAAATAAACCCAGTTTATAAACATCCCTATCATCTAGCTTGGTTTTTGTTGAGCTCCAAAGAGCTTGGGTCAATTTCCCCACCAGGGCTGGGGTCCAGATACCTTACTTCCCTACCACTGGCTTCCCTACCTTTCTTTCCCCCTTCCTCCCATCCATCCTCATCCTATTTCTGACCCACATCACAATCTGGCAACCTCCACTGGGACTTGAACCTGCCTGCCTGCCTTACTCCCTCAAGTAAGTTAAAAAACAAACTTCTAAAACCCAGCCCAGTGGGGATCCCTTCCCCTACTAAACCCCTGCCAGGCTCCTCTGACTCAGAAGGGGTTCCAAATCTTAATTCCCCTCACTCATCCCAGGAGGTTAACTAACCCTCCTTACCCCTGCTTGAAAAATAAACCCAGTAGGATGTCTGACTTCAAAGGGGTCCAGGAAAAACCCAGTCCCTGTCTCACTTTCACCCACCCCAGCCTAATTCTAAAATTCCCTGCCTGTTCCTAGCTCTAACTACCTGCACAGGGGAAAAGAAAAGAAAAAACAAAAGCCCCCAAATCATACTTACCTTTGCAGGAAGGAAACCCAGAGTGCTTTGGAGTGCTTCAGCTCCACCCCCTTCCTCCATTTTGGTTCCCAGAACCCCACAGTGCCTTAACTCCATCCCCTTAACCACAATTCCCTTTCCAACCCCAACCCCAACTAGTAATTTTGGCACTGCATCTTGGCCACTAGAGGACAGCACTGACCACTCAGAGTATTTTTTCACCTTTCCTGCTGAGCTGCAGTGCTATATTTCTGCCACTAGAGACCAGCACTGAGTATTCAGCATTTCCCCCCCTTTTTTCTGCTAAGTTGCAGTGCTACCTTTCTACTACTGGAGGGCAGCATCAATAGCAAATAAATAAGTAATTTTGGCAGCTGAGACTGACTAAATAGATAAATAAACAAACAGAAACCATAAATATATAAATAAAACCAAGCAGACAAATAAATAAATAATTGAGACTGACCAACTAAATAAATAAATCAATAGAAGCAGCTCAATATGATTGCTTCTATACAGGAAAGACTTTTGGCTTTTGCCAAATTGGAAACCTTTAAGGCTTCCGAATGCCTCCTTTTCCTGATGCTGCTAGGGAATCTTCTTTTCTTAATTTTCAATATGAAGATGCAAAATCTTCAAATCACAAAATACAAGCAAAAACCCAAGCAGCAGTACAACTCAAATTAGCAAGTTTCAAATACTCTATACCTGATCCAGTGGGAAAAGAGGATACAATTCAAATATCTAATTCAAAATTTTGTGAACCTGTTCTAGACTACTCAGAGAAGAAAATTCTATTTCTCTTGAAATAGAAAAGGAGACAGATGTGACAAAACTCATCTCTGGTGTTGAATATCTCCTGGCCAACCCTCCATCCCTTGCTCCTTCTCTTGACACCCCGTCTTCTCCCAAAACACATCCTCTCCTGTCCCTTCTCACAGGGCATGACCAACCCCAGTGCAGACCATACCGGTTCCTACCCTCACAGCCTCAAATGATTCAAAAGAAGACCTTGGTTAGCAGGCAAACGACTCCAAAAAAAAAATCACAGACTGATTCTGATTTTATGATGGCTTTTTCCCCTTAAGGGAAGTGCCCACAATAGGACGATATGGGGATGTGATAAACTTAAGACATCATACTCCTTTCACACCCCAGGATATTAAAGAATTCAAAAGACATATGCCAGGTTTTGAGGAAGAATCCATTGCTGTAATGAAAGAAATGACTTCTTCCAATATGATCCTTCTTATAAGGACATTGAAAAATTACTTGAGTCTTTTCTGATGGAATGTGAGAGAAATAAACTCATCTCTCATGTAAATAAAGCCCAAGGGTACAATGCTGCACACTGGCCACCCCAAGATCCTCAATGGGACTATAATGTTCCCAGAGAATATTTACAATTAAACAATGCTAGAAACACCATTCTCATAGCAATGTGAGAATGCACTGAATGACCAGATGTTTGGACAAAATTTGACCACCTTACACCTTACACACCTTCCAATTTATGGATAGGCTCATTGAGCTGGGAGGTAGGTACCTAGACCTACATCTTTCTATCAAAAAAGATATCAGACAAATATGGTGTCAATGCATTAATAATTCTTGGAGGATGGTCCAAGACTTTTAAAATACATTGCCCCAAATGGCCCAAGATGGATTTGGAAGAATTAAGGAGAACCACTATGTATGACTCAAAAGGACACCCAGAGAAAATAGTAGAAACTAATGATTTATTGGAAACAAAACAAAAGGACCAGAAATCTTTGCCTGATAAAATAGATAAACAGGAAATAGGACATGATACTACACCAATACCACTTGCCCCTCTCTGAGAATCTAATTATCAATCCTTGACCTGCCACTTCTGTGAGAAGAAGGGCCATGTAATGATGAATTATAGAAATCTATTCCAGGCAATTAGGAATAATAATAATAACAACTACAATAATTTTAGGAACAGCAACTATAGAAACAATTTCAGGAATAAGAACTATCAGAAAAATAACTATAGTAATTGCAAATATAGGAATGGCAGATGACCCCACAACAAATGACCCTACAACAATATCTTTTAAGTGGAGCTCATCCACAACTACTCAGGGCACCAATGCCCCTTGGGAGGAGCCCAAGGAACTACCAAAAAATTATAAAGGTATGCAGGGGTGGCGTTGGGGCATGGGAATCAGAAGATACAACAACCTTTGATTTTCCAGACCTTGATTGATATCTTACTGCCCTCCAGTGCCTCCCCCATACTGATGAGCCCTACATAACAATGACACCTATTATGATTGCCTTTTGGACACTGGAGCTTCCAGGTCTGTATTGAGTACCACACCAGATTCGGCTTGCAATTCCATTAGCTCAATCAATGTAGTGGGCATATTGGGGACACCCTAAAAGGTTCCAAAGCATATCCCTAGGATGATATCTATAGGACCCTTGTCAGTGGAGCATTCTTACCTCTTAATGCCTGGCTCCCCTATAATCTTCTATGGAGAGATTTATTAGATAAGCTTAAAGCCACAATAAATTGCTTGCTTAATGGCTCTATCTCATTAGATTTAGAAGAGGAAACCTTAACTTTGCTACCAGTCCTCCTTTCAGATGTATAGGAACCTCTTACTTTTCAAATCCCCACTGATATTCCTAAGTCTCTCTGGGCCACATCATCTTCTGATGTTGGTCTATTTAAATTGGCTGTCCCTGTCCAAATTTAAAGAAAATCTAGCCCACCTCCTTCCATTCCTCAGTACCCTCTCTCGAAGGAGGCAATTGAAGGTATTACCCCAGTAACAAATTCCCTGATTGACCAGGGTATCATTATTCCTTGCAAATCAGAATACAATACGCCCATCCTGCCTCTTAAGAAAAAACAAAACTGGCACCCAATGGCAAGCATTTGTATCTATTTGTCCAGGATTTGTGGCTCTGAATAATCACGTAATAAAGAGGCACCCCATAGTTTCAAACATAAATACCATTATTTCTTCTATTCCTAGCAGAGCTACACACTGTTGTAACTTATGTTGTAGACTTATGCTCTGCTTTTTTTTCTATACCTGTACATGAGGATTTTAGGCCTATCTTTGGATAGGTTCCTGTGGGCCTGGACTGGATTGCCACAAAGTTTTGGGAACAGCCCTACATTATTTACACAATTCTTGAATATAGATACAGATGCCATTAAATTAAAAAACAGTCACTTAACCCAATATATGGATGATTTGCTCTTGAATTCACCAAGTGCAGAAGCATGTCAGGAGGATAGCAAGCATCTTGGAGCTACATAAAAGAGGCCACAAAGTCTCCAAAGACAAAGTTCAGTGGTGTCTCCTCAAGGTCCAATATTTAGGTTTCATTTTAACTGCTGGGTCTTATCTTATTTCTCCAAAACATACTGAAAGTATCCAAAAAGGGACTTCCTGATTAAGATGGAGGCTGAGTAAAAAGTAGCTGCTTAACCTCTCCTAACCGAAACATATAGGATTCCTCAAGAAGACATAAAAACAAATCCAGAGGAACAAAGGGACCCCACAACAGGGCACAGTGTTGAAGGTACGTGGAATTGGGGCATTTCCATGCTATAAGGGGGTGAAACAGCCCTCACTAAAACGAGAGCTGAGCAAACCCCTCCCCCACCCCAAACCACCTACAGTGCCAAAGCCAGTGCATAAGAGCTAGAGCAAACTTGGGGCACCCATTAAGTCCTTGGCAGCTACCTGGAGTCACCAGGGCCTGTTCCTGAGAGCAGCAAGACTTAAGACGCCAAGAGGCTAAAGGATGCACGGACTCTGAACACAGACCCTGAGAGCAGGCTCAAGCGCAAGCTTTTGGGTCCACTGATCCTGAGCACAGAAGCAGATTCGGATCCTGAGCGCAGGAGCGGACTTGGATCCTGAGTGCAGGAGCGGACTCGGATCCTGAGCGTAGGAGCGGACTCGGATCCTGAGCACAGGAGTGGACCTTAAGTGAGGACCCAGTGCAGAGGGGTGCATGACTGTGGAAACAGCTCCCTAAAACTCTTAAAGCAGCCTCAGACAGAGGAACAAACAAGGGGGGCACCAGAAGGCTTGGCTCTGAGAACAACGAGATCTGATACTTCAGGAACCTAGAGAGTGCAAACAGACTCTGGGTGTGAGGAAAAACCTGAGAGGACACGGGGCTAACAATGGCAAAACAGAGACAAGAACCCGAAAAGAGAAAGATCATCAAGAAGAAATCTGTAACACTGGACAACTTTTACACAGAGAAAGTCCAGACAGCAGAGCAAACAGCAGAGGAGAACAAATAATCACATCCAAACCTTCACAAAATAATGAAAACTGGTTACAAGCTATTGCAGAGTTCAGATCTGAGATGATGAGAAAGATGGAAGAGATCTGGCAAGAAAATAACAGTTTAAAAGGCAGAATTTCACAATTGGAAAGTGAGGCAAGTCAACTGAAGACCAGAAGTGACCAGATTGAAAAGGAAAACCAAAAGATTATAATCAAAAGTTAGTTATTAGTTAGTTATTCCTGTTGACTCCCAGAGGAGCATAGGGCCGCAACCATCTCACGCCAACGGACTCTGTTCTGGGCAACTTCCCCCAGCTGGGCCCATGTCATTCCGATGGTCTTTGTTTCGTTTTCAGCAGATCTTCGCCAGGTCTGTTTTGGCCTTCTGACTTCCTCCTCCCTGGTGGGTTCCAGCTCAGTGCTTGTCTGGCAACGTTGTCCTCCGGTTTTCGTAGCATATGTCCTATCCATCTCCACTTACGTTTCTTTACGTCCTGACTGATGGGATACTGAATTGTTCTTTCCCAGAGTCTGGTATTGGAGATCTTTTCAGGCCACCTGATGTTCAAGATGTGACATAGGCATCTGTTAACAAAGTCTTGGATTTTGTTGGTGTTAGCGCTCATCACTCTTGAGCTTTCTGATCCATATAGGAGGACAACCTTTACTTTGGTGTTGAAGATTCAGAGCTTAGTGATGAGGGACAGTGCTCTGGAGGTCCAGACAGACCTCAGGATGTTAAATGCATGTCTGGCTTTGTTGATTCAGCTTCTGATGTCCTCATCTGCCCCGCCGTCCTTGCTGACTATGCTACCCAAATAGGTGAAGTGGTCCGTCTCCTTGATGTTTTCTCCCTGTAGTTGGATTGGCAGGTCCTGTCTGCTGTTGACTGTGATCACCTCAGTCTTCCTCTTGTTGATCTTCAGACCAGTCTTCTCCGCTTCTTCAGAGAGTCATGTAAGTTTGGATTGCGCATCCTGCTGCTTGTGAGAAAGGAGACAGATGTCATCTGCAAAGTCAAGGTCCTCAAGCTGCTTGGTATGAGTCCATTGGATGCCCGCATTGCTGTCCATGGTAGTTCTTCTCATGATCCAGTCTATGACCATCAAGAAGATGAGGGGCGAGAGCATGCAACCTTGATTCACTCCGGTCTTCAAAGGAGAAAAGGTTAGCACTCCCCTTGATAAGGATGGAAGAGGTCCTAGTGGCCTTTACAACACACATACGGTTAAGGCATTGCCACCTACTCTGTGGCATCTAACCACGTTTATAATCAAAAACCAGTCCCTAAAGGCTAAAATTGAGCAATTAGAAGCTAATGATCTCTCAAGACAGCAGGAACAAATAAAACAAAGTCAAAAGACTGATAAAATAGAAAATCAAGAGAAACATAAAAAGGTAAATAAGAAACAGAGGAGAAAGAAAGAAAAGTCATATTTTTTTAAATTTGCCTCTTTAGGGGCTTCAATAAGATCTAATTATTTGGATTCCTATGTGAAGAAATGTTATGTATAATTCTCTGCAGTGAATTTTATTCACTATTATAGTATTCACTATTATAGTAATCAGAAGAATTATACATAGGGAGAGGTTGGAATACTAAATGGTCTAAGATGATATGGGGGGTGGGAAAGAGGGGGGTGAATAGTAGAGGACACCAAGAAAAACTTGAATGAATGAGAAAAATAGGATAATTTATCACACACAAAGAGGGCATGGGAAGGGGAAGGGATGAATACTATTATAAGATGGAGAGGAAGAGAGCATTAAGAGGTAATATTTAAACTTTACTCTCAGTGCAATTAACCCTGAGAGGAAAGAGTAGCTATATTATCCATTGGCAGAGCTCAAGAAGGAAATAGATAGTAAAACCATACTAGTGGGAGATCTAGATAAATCAAAAAAAAATAAGAAAGAGATAAGAGAGGTGAATAAAGTCCTAGAAAAATTAGATTTAATAGATATGTAGAGAAAAATAAATAGGGACAGAAAGGAATACACCTTCTTTTCAGCTGCACATGGTACATTCACAAAGATTGACCATGTAATAGGGAATAGAAACATTGTAAACAAATGCAAAAGAACAGAAATAATAAATGTAACCTTCTCAGATCATAATGCAATAAAATTAATAATTAGTAAGGGCACATGGACAGGCAAATCCAAAACTATTTGGAAATTAAATAATATGATTCTCCAAAACCAGCTAGTCAAAGAAGAAATCATAGAAACAATCAACAATTTCATTGAAGAGAATGACAATGATGAGACATCCTACCAAACACTGTGGGATTCAGCCAAGGCAGTACTCAGGGGGAAATTTATATCCTTGAGTGCATATATTAACAAATTAGGGAGGGCAGAGATTAATGAATTGGGCATGCAACTTAAAAAATTAGAAAGCTAGCAAATTAAAAATCCCTGGATGAAAAGTAAATTAGAAATACTAAAAATCAAGGGAGAAATTAATAAAATCAAAAGTAAAAGAACTATTGATTTAATAAATAAGAGTAGAACCTGGTATTTTGAAAAAAAAACAACAGATAAAATAGACAAAGTACTGGTCAATTTAATAAAAAAAAAAGGAAAGATGGAAACCAAATTGAAAGTATCAAACATGAAAAGGAAGACCTCACCTCTAATGAAGGGGAAATTAAGGCAATCATTAAAAACTATTTTACCCAATTATATGGTGATAAATATAGTAATCTAGGAGATATGGATGAATATTTACAAAAATACGAATTGCCTAGATTAACAGCGGAAGAAATAGAATATCTAAATAATCCCATATCAGAAAAAGAAATTGAACAAGCCATCAAAGAACTCCCTAAGAAAAAATCGCCAGGGCCTGACGGATTCACAATTGAATTCTATCAGACTTTCAAAGAGCAACTAATCCCAATACTATACAAATTATTTGATATCATAAGCAAAGAAGGAGTCCTACCAAATTCCTTTCATGACACAAATATGGTACTGATTCCAAAGCTAGGTAGATCAAAAACAGAGAAAGAAAACTATAGACTAATTTCCCTAATGAATATAGATGCAAAAATCTTAAATAGAATACTATCAAAGAGACTCCAGCAAGTAATTAAGAAGATCATCCACCATGATCAGGTGGGATTTATACCAGGAAAGCAAGGATGTTTCAACATTAGGAAAACCATCTACATAATTGACCATATTAACAATCTAACGAACAAAAATCACACGATTATCTCAATAGATGCTGAAAAAGCCTTTGACAAAATACAGCATCCATTCCTATTGAAAACACTGAAAAGTATAGGAATAGAAGGACCTTTCCTAAAAATAATAAACAGTATATACCTAAAACCATCAACAAACATCATATGCAATGGGGATAAATTAGAAGCCTTCCCAATAAGATCAGGAGTAAAACAAGGATGCCCATTATCACCTCTATTATTCAACATAGTACTAGAAACACTAGCAGTTGCAATCAGAGAAGAAAAAGAAATTGAAGGTATCAAAATAGGCAAGGAGGAGACTAAGTTATCACTCTTTGCAGATGATATGATGGTCTACTTAAAAAATCCTAGAGAATCAACTAAGAAGCTTGTAGAAATAATCAACAACTTCAGCAAAGTTGCAGGATACAAAATAAATGCACATAAATCATCAGCATTTCTATATATTTCCAACACATTAGAGCAGCAAGAGGTAGGAAGAGAAACACCATTTAAAATTACTCTAGACATTATAAAATACTTAGGAATCTGTCTACCAAACCAACACAGTAATTATACGAAAACAACTACAAAACACTTTCCAAAGAAATAAAACTAGATCTAAACAATTGGGAAAACACTGATTGCTCATGGGTAGGACGAGCTAACATAATAAAAATGACCATTCTACCCAAATTAATTTACCTATTTAGCGCCATACTTATCAAGCTACCAAAAAAAACTTTTTTACTGAATTAGGAAAAACTATAACAAAGTTCATTTGGAATAACAAAAGATCAAGAATATCAAGGGAAATAATGAAAAAACAATGTGAATGAAGGGGGCCTAGCAGTACCAGATATTAAACTGTACTACAAAGCAGCAATCATCAAAACGGTATGGTACTGGCTAAGAGACAGAAGGGAGGATCAGTGGAATAGACTTGGGGTAAGTGACATCAGCAAGACAGTGTATGATAAACCCAAAGAGCCTAACTTTTGGGACATGAATCCACTATTTGACAAAAACTACTGAGAAATTTGGAAAACAATATGGGAGAGAATCGGTTTAGATCAACATCTCACACCCTACCAAGATAAATTCAGAATGGGTAAATGACTTGAATATAAAGAGGGAAACTATAAATAAAGTGAACACAGAATAGTATACTTGTCAGATCTCTGGGAAAGGAAAGATTTTAAAACCAAGCAAGAGTTAGAGAAAATTACAAAATGTAAAATAAATGGTTTTGATTACATTAAACTAAAAAGCTTTTGAACAAACAAACAACAATGTAGTAAAAATCAGAATGGAATCAACAAATTGGGAAAAAATCTTTATAACAAAAAACTCTGACAGGGGTCTAATTACTCAAGTATACAAGGAGTTAAACCAATTGTATAAAAAATCAAGCCATTCCCCAATTGATCAATGGGCAAGAGACATGAATATGTAATTTTCAGATAAAGAAATCAAAAGTATCAATAAGCACATGAGAAAGTGTTCTAAATCTCTAATAATTTGAGAAATGCAAATCAAAACAACTCTGAGGTATCACCTCATACATAGCAGATTGGCTAAAATGAAAGAAGGGGAGAGTAATGAATGCTGGAGAGGATGTGGCAAAACTGGGACATTAATGCATTGCTGGTGGAGTTGTGAACTGATCCAACCATTCTGGCTGGCAATTTGGAATCATGCTCAAAGGGCTATAAAAGAATGCCTGTCCTTTGATCCAGCCATACCATTGTTGGGTTTGTACTCCAAAGAGATCATAGATAAACAGTCTTGTACAAAAATATTTATAGCTGCACTTTTTGTGGTGGCAAAAAACTGGAAAGGGAGGGTATGTCCTTCAGTTGGGGAATGGCTGAACAAATTGTGGTATATACTGGTGATGGAATACTATTGTGCTCAAAGGAATAATAAACTGAAGGAATTCCATGTGAATTGGAATGACCTCCAGGAATTGATGGAGAGTGAAAGGAGCAGAGCCAGAAGAACATTGTACACAGAGACCAATACACTGTGGTAAAATAGAAGGTAATGGACTTCTCTACTAGCAGCAATGCAATGATTCAGTAAAATTCTTAGGGATTTATGGAAAAGAATGCTACCCTCATTCATAGGAAGAACAGCAGGAGTGGAAACATAGAAGAAAAGCAACTGCTTGAACATATGGGTTGAGGTAGATATGATTGGGGATTTTGATTCGAAACTACCACACCAATGCAATGATCAACAATTTGGAAATAGGTCTTGATCAATGACACATGTTAAAACAAGGGGAAATGCGCATTGGCCAGGGGTCAGGGGAGGGTGAAGGGTGAAGGGGAAAGTAGGAGCATGAATCATGTAACCATGTTAACTTTACTAAAAAATGAATATTAATAAATGTTTTAAAAAAGGGAAAAAAGAAGTATCCAAAAATTAATCTTTCCTATCACTAAAAAACAATTAAGGGCGATTCTTAGAGCAATGGGATTCTATTAGCAGTAGATCCCTTGCTATGGGGAAATCACTAAGCCCCTTGTATCTCTTACAAAAAATTTAGCCCCTGAACCACTTAAATTAGAAACAGTAGAAACAGAACACCTGAAATCTCTTTCTAATTTAAGACAAGGTATCCTGTCTGTCCCTGCTCTAGGCATCTCAAAGTATGATAAGCCATTTACATCATATGTCCATGAACAGAGAGGAGTTGCTTCAGGTTCTGACTCAGCTTTTGGGACCTGCTGAATGCCTGGTGGCCTATTATTTGGCCCATCTGGAACCAGTAGGTTCAGGATCACCAGCATGCCCTAGAGGAGTAGCTGCCACTGCTTTATTAGTGACTAAATCTGCCAACCTAGTATTAGGATGCCCTCAGACCATAATGTGCCCACACAAGTTTGAGGCATTGTTATTAAGACATAGGACACAGGCATTTACAGACCAACGGATTACAAGATCCGAGATAACCCTATTGAACAATGAACATATCACCTTAAAACACTGTGGAGTTCTTAATCCTGCAAATTTGCTCCCTGATTTGCCAACTTCTGGAGAACCTTTACATGATTGTACCTCTGTAGTGTCCATTGCTCATAAACCTTGTAATGACTTACTGGACACCTCTTTGGATAATTCCAATTCAATATTATTTACAGATGGTTCTTCCTTTATGAGGGATGGCATGCGCTATATAGGAGCTGCAGTAGTTATTTAATTTGCCACTCTGTGGTCAGCTTCCATACCCTCAAATGTAAACGCACAAGATGCAGAACTCATAGTTTTAAAATAGGCCTGTATTAATGTGAATGATAAGAGGGCCACAATTTACACGGACTCCCATTACACATTTGGCATATGTCATGCCATTGGCATGCTATGGCTTGAAAGGGGATACCTGACATCAGCTGGAAAATGTATTGCTAATGGAAACATTATTACAGAACTTATTTCTGCCCTCCAGCTCCCCGAAGCCATAGCTGTTGCTTATTGCTCTGCACATACACATGGTACTGACCCTGTCTCCAGGGGAAATAACTGAGCAGATGCCTCAGCAAAGCTAGTAGCTTTGAAGGACCTGAACTCATATTGGCACTGACAATCCCTGATGATTTGGATCTATCCCTTTCCTATACTGACAAGGAAGTGGCACAATGGAAAAAGAAATTTAAAGCTAAGCAAGATAATGGAGTATGGCTATCATCAGATGGCAAACCCCTACTTCCTAGACATTTTCTGCACCCAGATTTGTCAATCCATTCACAAACATTGTCATTTTCGCCCCAAAGGCATTGTAGACTGTAAGAGTAGAATTTGGGAGATGCCATCTAAAAGTATATATATTTTCTATGGACACGTGGAAATTATTCAGTTCCCTGAAAAGCTGATAGAAAATCAGATCAGAGAGAGACATTTTCCTTAAGTCGTGGTCCTGAATGGGTAATTGCAAACTGCTGAATTCACTTTAATTAGGCCTTCATTCAAAGGTCTAAGTTTATTTTCCCCAGATTTTTTGCACATTTTACATTTCATTCACAAGTTAATTTTTTCTTCTTTTTTCTTGAATTTTATTCTTTGTATTTTGCCAATTGATTTCATATAACCCCCAGGACTCAGCCACTCATCCTTATCTGACCTGAGGTACCTATTTTAAGAATAAAAAGGTGTGTTTAAGATTTACCTTAGGGGGATATCTGTTAAGTTTTTTAAAATTCGATAATGTAAAAATATATGTATATTTAACTCTTTTAGGAGTAATTTCAGGGGGAATTGTATAAACCTTAAAAAATGTATGTTTTGTAATTTATAATGTAAAGTTTAAATTCTTTTGAGAATAATTTCAGGATAAGGATCTTGCCATCTCCCCAGAATCCAGACATCGAACCTGTTTGGTGAAGACACCATGAAGATGTCTGAAAAGCCTTCACTGTACCATGAAGACCAAATTTGAACTTTGGGGTGCAGTTGATCGAACTATGGGGAGTGGAAATTGAGTTGTATATATTGTTTTAATTGTACACTGTTATACCAATAGAGGACTGCCCCCAAATTGGTTTTTTGTCAATGCGACTAATTTTATCCATTCGTTCATCTATTTCTTTTGTCCCCAGATTCCTGAAAATTTAGAAGTTGTCTATTTTTGCAGGTTCAGCGAAGAAAAAGGGCTAACCTTTTTTTTTGATGGACCTCAGGGGGAATTGTAAGAGTAGAATTTGGGATATGCCATCTAAAAGTATAAATATTTTCTATGGACACGTGGAAATTATCAAACTACATTTTCCCATGGTCCAACGGGTTTCCGTTTCCGGTTCTTTGGGCGTGGGAACACCTACGTCTCCACACTGAACAGTTTAAATCTCCTGGGTTAGGGGAGAGTGGCCTCTTGGCTAGCAGGCTCTGGGAGAGATGAGAGGTAACAAAATGGAGGCGGCAGTTTTGAATTCTTACAAGCGCGTGGTCTAATGACTTTATTTATCAGCATGGCTTTAATTAAAATACTAATTTTTATATTTATAGCAGCCTTTATCACTTTTTATCCTTATGAGACTCTATTAAAAGAGTATGGGTAGCACCTGGAATAACTACAATTACCTTCAAAATATGTAAAGCTTGCCCTACCTGCCAGGTCTTTAATCAACATGCTTTTCATGGTAAAGTCTTCAGTGGATGTCCTCTTGCTTACACACCATTTGAGCATTTACAAATTGATTTTATCTCTGTGCCAAAAGCTGGACAGTAAAAATTTTGTCTGGCCATAGTCAATCAGCTGACCAGGTGGCCTGAAGCATTTCCTACTGCTTGTGCCTGTTATTTTAAAAAATGATGAAGGCTGATATTATGAGGAAAAGTAATATTTTAATTAAGGCCATTTAAGTAGAATAAAATAGAACCACAAACTTGGCTATTCCAAAATCCCGCTTCTGACATTACGTTCAGTATTTTACTTAATCTTTTCTACATCCCCAGAGAGCACGCTCAGGTATCAAAACATGCCCACCTCCAGTCACCCCAGGAGTCTTATATCATTCTCTTACATCATCACACTTCCTGTCTGCTTCCATTTTTACAAGAGGAATCATGGAAAATGTAGTTTCCAAAGTCCTCTAAACATCCATAAGAAGTTTGTCATACATTTACATATCTTAAGGCTCAAATGAGCCCCAAATACCTCTAAATGGAACCCCAGAACTTATTTAAATAACACTTTTCCCCCTGAGTTCTGGCAAAAAAAGACTGGTATTTTTTAGTGGATCTTTTAAACACAGTCAACTTCTAAATTGCAGAAAATTGGGGATAAAAGAAAAGATGATAAAAAAAAAACTAGCCTCATTGACAAAAAGCCAATTTGGGGCAGTCCCCTATTGGCACAAGAACGTACATTCAAAACAAATGCATTCAACTCATTCAGCTCCCCATAGTTCAAATCAACTGCACCCCTAAGTTCAAATTTCGATCTTCATGATCCAGTGAAGGCTCTTCAGGGATCTTCATGGTATCTTCACCAAACAGGTTCATTGTCTGGATTCTGGGGAGTTGGAAAAATTCTTATCCTGAAATTACTCTCAAAAGAATTTAAACTTTACATTATAGATTATAAAACATACATTTCCTTCTGAGAATTATACATTACCCCCCTGAGATTACTCCTAAAAGAGTTAAAATTAACTTGCTTTATAGATTATAATTCAGACATTATGATTATAAAAACTTAACACACAAAGCCCTGAGTAGAATTCTAAATAACGCATTTCTCCCCTGAAGAGGGCACCTCAGGTCAGCTAAGGATGCATGGCTGAGTCACAGGGTTGTATGAAATCAATTGGCAAAATAAATAATAAAAAAAGAAGAAAATTCGAATAAAGAAGAAAAATTAACTTGTGAATGAAATGTAAAATGTGCAAAAAATATAAGGAAAAATATACTTATAACAGGTCTTTGAATCAAGGTCCAATTAAAATGATTTAAGCAGTTTGCAATTACACATTCAGGGCCAGGACTACAGAAAATTGCCATTTTATAAGAGAGAGAAAAGGACCAGATTTATATGCAAGGGAAGTGCCTATCATTCCCTGGTCTGATTTACCTTCACTCTCAGGAATATATGGGTAAGCCAAGATGATGGCCAACCTATGGTACCTGACTGACAGTGTAGTTCAAAGAGTCCTATATCTTAACATATGTTAAGCATTGCAACTTCAAGTCTTACACTGAGTTCAAGTCCTTAGTATTGGTGTGGAAGTTCTTCAATCCCACCTGTAATTGTATGGTTTTTTTGACCTTGTGCTCCTTGGCACTATGCAGTTACTCAGTCTTCACAATGTTGTGGCTCTTTTTAGCACTTCTCCTGGAATCAGACAGAGAGACATTAAATCACAGTCCCATAATATTTACTAATAATTGGCAGGTTACCATAGTCTTAGGCTTTTCAGGTATGCATTAATATTATAGCAAATATATATTTGCATTCAGCTTATGTCACTGTAAAATCAAAAAAGAGAAAAAAAGGAAAAAAATCAATTGCTCTAATTTTAAAAAATTTAAAAGGAAAAGAAATAAGGAAATTAAAAATAAATTCAGGGAAAAAATACAATGCTCTCAAGGATAAAAAAAATGGGAAAAGAACAAATATTGCATTGCACATGTAAGGAAGAAAAATAAAAAAATGTTTTAAAAATCAAAAAATAAATAGCTTAGAACTAGTGAAGGGTTTTTTACCCAAAAATGAGATTCATTTCCTGTTAAACCTTTGCATGAGCTGTGAATGTAAATGGGTTTTACAAAATAGCAGCTTCACAATGTACATTCAAATAAAGTACCATAATTTCTCATAACATATTTAAAGACAATAGTAAACAACCCATTATTATAATCACTTGCTATGATGTTTAAAAAAATTGTATACTTGTTACAAATTCAACAGGTGTAGTAAACCTTTGGCTAAGATGCTTTCTCAACAAACTCTGTTACTGCCTCCATAGCAATTGTGGGGCAGAGCCTAAAAAATATGATTAAAAAAAAACCTTCTGGTTCTTAATTATCCTTAAGAGTTCTAGATCCTTCTGATAAAAGTAGGCTAAAATGTAGAGACTAACATCACGCATACAGAAGCTCTTCTGGCTTCCTGTTTAAAAAATACATATATATATATATATATGTATATATCTGACAACAATTCTTCACAATAAAATATATAAAACTTTATCCTTTAAGACAATAATTCTTTAAAATAAATATATAAAAACCTTATCATTTATACAGAAGGGACTAGGATCTAAAGTCAATTTAAAACCTCTTATAAAATTACAATTTCATTTCTCAAGGCATCAAAATCTCCAAGGTTGTACACAATTATCAAGATAGAATAAAAACTTACAACATGTGCTCCTATAGTTGAGATGGAAAATCCAGTATACATAAGGCAATTTACAACTTTAAAATGTATAAGATGTTCATAAATGGTACAGAGAACAGCATTGTTTTTATACAGTAAAAAATGAAACCTTAAAGAAATTAGGAAATACAATATGAGTAACAAATAAGCTATACAGTCAAAAATCTCTTTCACCAGTTCTAATACATTTGTTCACTATTTGGGAGTTACAATAAAATCATGAACAGAATTAATCTAGCAGCCAAAACTTCATTAGCTTAAAATGATTCAGTGTAACAGAAAAATCAACAAAAAATGACAAAATTAATTCTAATTAATAACTAATCAGCAAAGTACAGTAGAATACAGAGTCTTTTTAAAACAGAAAGAAAACCCATTCAGTTCTGAGGTTTTAAAGTCCACCTCTGGTCCAATTCAATGTCCTTATAACCAAGCTCTGCTCTGAGCTTAAGGGATATATAGTTTGGGGGTGAATTTTTTCCCTGAGTTCCAGTTTAATAATCGCAAGAAAGTTTGCCATTTTACTTCCTGTTTGAAGAGTAAACACTAGCACCCACTTGGAAGCCAAGTGGGGTAGGGGATAGAGAAAAGGTGTGGGGGTGTCTAGATTAGGCTTTACAGGAAACACATGGAGGGAGAAAGTGCTGTAAAAGCTCCTTTCAGGTTAAAAGTCATTAACAAGAGAGTGGGGGGGAGAGGCATACTTCCCAAATCTTAAGCAGGAGTCGGCAGTCTCTGGGATTGGCATGTGGAGACAGTGGGGGAGGGCAGGTAGCTGTAGAAGCAGTCTCTAAGAGGGTGCAGAAAAACCTCAGGAGGCCCAGGCAGGAGCAGGAATCAAACTTGGGAGCAGAGGCCAGCATTCAAGCAGTCAATGTAGGGTAGGAAAATCAGAAGCGGCCATGAGTCAGGAGCTGCAGGGCAGTAGTAGAAGCGTAGCTGGCAGGAATGATTAGCAAAAATTAAGACCAGGCCCTGGGCACTGGGCAAAAGAACTAGCAGCCCAGTGTCATTTAAAGCCATTTTCCACTTTCCCTGAAAAGCAACCTCGAGACTGGGGAGAATAGGGAGAAGAGCAAGAGTGGAAAAAGAGCAGGTCTGAGGCTCTGGGAATGATTCTAAATGCTCTTGGTAGGCTATCTGAAAAATTGAGATTCACATTTACCATGTGGCTTGCCAAACTGTTATTTTAAAAAATGATAAAGGCTGATATTATGAGGAAAAGTAATATTTTAATTAAGGCAATGTAAGTAGAATAAAATAGAACCACAAGCCTGGCTATTCCAAAATCCTGCCTCTGCTATTAGGTTCAGTACCTTACCTAATCTTTTCTATATCCCCCAGAGAGCACGCTCAGGTAGCAAAAAAAGCCCGCCTCCAGTGACCCCAGGAGCCTTATATCATTCTCTTACATCATCACACTTCCTGTCTGCCTCCATTTTTACAAGAGGAATCATGGGAAATGTAGTTTCCAAAGTCCCCTAAATATCCATAAGAAGTTTATCATATATTTACATATCTTAAGGCTCAAATGAGCCCCAAATACCTCTAAATGGAACCCCAGAACTTATTTAAATAACACAGGCCACAGAGGCTTTTGTTGCCAAATTCCTTCTCAAAGAGATTATTCCTCATTTTGGCCTGCCAGCACATATTGATTAGGATAGAGGAAGCCATTTTACTGATTCAGTCTTATAACAAATTTACTCATGTTTGGGGATAACTCCTAAATTTCATACACCTTATCATCCCCAGAATTCTGGCCAAGAAGAAAGAATGAATAAAGAACTTAAAACCATGATTGGCAAATTGTGCATGGAGAGTCATCTAAAATGGCCCAAAATTCTCCTTTTGGCCCTATTTTTTGTCAGGAAGCCGACCCAGATGTGATTTGCACATCTCACATGCACCATTTGAGATGCTTTTCAGACATCCATCTATTCAGGCTCAACCATTTACTCCTGCCTATACATCATTGTTAAGAGAGGATATAAGCATTGTCACGTATATCTCAATTACAAACAAAATTGTGAGAACTCCGCAACTCTGGAGCTACTGTTCAGGTAGGTCTCATTGACTTCTCGCTTCATAAACTAAATCCCTGTGATAGTGTCTACATAAAGAAATTCAAACATACTGGGTCGACTGAACTTGCTTATGATGAACTAGAACCAGGTCCTATTGACTACACCAACAGTTATTACAATTGGGGAGAAGGACTCATGGATTCATTGTAACCAAAACAAGTACCTTCTCTTGATACTGAATAATTGACTATACCATCCTGTAATTGACTATTGATTGTACCATCCTGTAATTGACTATTGATCATATTTGAGACTTCCTTATTGCTGAATCTATACTATTTGTTGTTGTTTCACTGTATTTATCAATCCTTGTACTTGTATTTTGTGTATTTGGAAAATTTGAACATATATTGCCTGTATTAGTGACCTATATTGAATTGACTTGATTTGCATTTTGTGAAATTTTTGTATGTTCTTCAATGTATTATTGTTTTATACCTCCATTATTTTATCTACCCCATTTGCACTCACACTGTGGAACATGGCTAAGTTAAGAGGAAATGCATCTAAATTCTGGCATAAGAACCTTTATATTCTACCCCTCCTTAAGTGACACTAATTGTAATACATATACATTTTTTCTGATTGTTACTGATTATAGGAGATATATATTTTTGAATATTAGCACATTTTTTATAATTGCATGTGCAATTTACATTTTTCCTAAGCTCATGTCATCTATCTAAATTGAAAGATTTTTTGATTATTAGATTAGTGTAGGTTTACTATGTCCATTAGTTCTAACTATAACTGCCTTCCCCAAAACCTTAGTCTACTGAAACTGCCATTGGTATCGGTATTTAAGTAATATGGGACTTTGTACATATGTCCGATTTGAGGAAATGGGATCAAAAAGGAACACAGATTTCATCTACACAGTGCCAAAGATGCACAGACATCTACATGGTGCCAAAGCAGCATGCATCTAACCTGAATGATGCCAAAAGAGCACACAGGTCAGAAAGAGAAACCAGTCCTGGTAGGATTGCTGAGACTTCTACACTAATAAAAAAAGAGCTTTAACCTAGTGTGAAACTTAAGGTTGCAGTGCTTAACATATGTTAAGATGCAGGACTCAGTGTACTACATTGCCTTGTGAAATTTATATTAAGTACTGTAAAAACAAAATAAGGCAAACCAGCAAATAAAAGATAAGAACTAGAACTTAAAGGTTCAAAATTGTTTCCTGATACTTTTGATAGATGTTATCAAAGTATTTTCAGTGGTAAGTGAAGTGAAGCTCAAAGATGAACTTCCCTTCAGGGACAGGTACAAGGAATGCTAGAGAGACTCTTGTTTATGAAAAATAAACAATTTATTTAAATATATATAAGGGGTAAAGAACTTCTAATTCTAAGGCATTCTAACTCCACCCAAATAAACTCCCCGGTTCCACAAGGAACAGCTTCTCCTGTGGTTCACAGCCTATGCTAATCCTCCCTGATCTAACTAACCAAATATATACTATTCTAAATAAACTAACCACTCTACCTCTTAACTTTGCTTTTAAGTTATAAAGATAACCAAGGCTAACCGGTTGAGTCTCCAGAAGAATCAAGTTAGGACTCTGAGGCTTAACAGACTCAGAGTCCAAACCAAAGACCAGGTTTTGCCTGGTCTTTTCAAAGTTTAACCAATCTATAAACAGTAACAAATGAATAAATAGTGTTTCCCAAGTTGGAAAAGAAAACACTCCACTCCTTCAAGTTTTTCCCTCAGACAGATGGAAAAAGGGAAAGATATTACCTTCTCTAACACTGAGAGAGAAAGGAGCTATGTGTGGCTCTGTTAATTGCCAAAAGCCCGCTCCTGGAATGCCGCACCCAGAGAGTGAAACTGTCATAGAATAATGGCTATAACTGCCAACAGTTGAAATTAACACTCTTTTCCAGCTCTATTTGAAACTCCAATTCTTCTTCAAGCCAGCTTCTCTACTTCTCTCTAAACTAATAAAATAATACTAATTTTCTAATATCATCCTCATAGTTTCTAACAATTGGCTGTTCTGGCTCCATATTCTATCCCTGAAAAGAAATGAAGAAAGAAGAAATGATGAAATATCAGACCAATAAATAAAAATCTAGTCCCTTTTCCTAATTTTCTTGCTATGGTGGTTGACTATGTTCCTGGCTGCAAAGTGGGCAAGTGAATGCTGTTGGTCATGGATTACTTTAATTGGGGATCATTCAAAGACCTTTTTGTGATTTTCTTTTTTCTTATTTAGAATTTTTCCATATAAAATTTAGGATTGGATGTTTAAACTTTTCATCCAAATCTTATTTGTTTTTTTTTGTGCTATTTTTTTCTGATGACTTTAATTGACAGTGATTCATATGCCTCATACTTCAGCCACGTTTTCTCTTTATGCTTTCAATGTTTCTTTCTATCCTCCTCAGAGGTAAATGTGTTTTTTATTTTATATTAAAAGTCTAAGTTATTTTAGTGAAAGAAGTTTACTGCCTCCTAGATTCCAGATGGAGATGCCCATTGAGACCACATGGAGACCACAATGTTCCAGGAGTTCTAGAGAAAAAAAGTGGATGTGGAATGATTGAACTTTGGGGAGTTGAAAATTCATTTGCTTTGTCAAAAATTCATTTGTTTTGTTAAATTCATTTGTTTTGTTTAAATGCATTTGCTTTATGTGTGTGTGTGTGTGTGTGTGTGTGTGTGTGTGTGTGTGTGTATGGAAGGTATAAGAAAAAGGGAGAGCTTGGGTTTTCCCACCTTTTCCCCCCATTTGGTGGAAGTGCCTTTTCCCCCAATCAGTGGAAGCCCCTTTCTCCTCCACAGAGCCTTTCCCCCAGGACAGAAGAGCTCTTCTGGAGAGCCTAATTTCCCTAGCTTTCCTTTTCCTAACCTAAATAAACCCAGTTTATTAATATCCTTATCATCTAGCTTGGTTTTTGTTGAGCTCTGAAGGGTTTGGGTCAATTTCCCCATCAGGGCTGGAGAATGGTACCTTCCTTTCCTACCTCCAGTTTCCTTACTTTCCTTTTCCCTTCCTCCCATCCATCCTCAACCTCCTTCTCACTGATATCACAACTAACATGATAAAAATTATAATCCTACGCAAATTAATATACTTATTAAGTGCCATACCAAAAAACTACCAAAACTTTTATAGAATTAGAAAAAATTATAAAAAATTCATCTGGAAGAACAAAAGATCAAGAATATACAGGGAAATAATGAAAAACAATATGAACTATGGGAACCTAGCAGTACCAAATTTTAAACTGTACTATAAAGCAATGGTCATCAAAACAATATGGTACAGGCTAAGAGACAAAAGGGTAGATCAATGGAATAGACTAGGGGTAAATGACCACAATAAACTATCTTCTATAAACCCAAAGATCCTAGCTTTTGGGACAAGAACCTGCTATTTGACAAAAAACTGCTGAGAAAATTGGAAAACAATATGAGGAAAATTAGTTTTAGATCAACATCTTATATGCTACAATAAGATAAATTCGAAATAGGCAAATGACATAAATATAGAGTGAAATCATGAATAAATTAGGTGAACATAGATTAATATATATTCTCAGATCTGTGGGAAAGGATGGAATTTAAGGCCAAGCAAGAGAGAGAATATTGCAAAATGTAAAGTGAATGACTTTGATTATAACAAATTAAAAAGGGTTTGTACAAACAAAACCAATGTAACCAAAATTAGAAGGAAAGCAAAAAACTGAGAGAACATTTTTTATAACAAAACTCTCTGAAAAAGATATAATTTCCCAAATATATGAGGAACCAAGTCAAAAAAGAAAAAAATAAAGCCATTCCATAATCAACAAATGGTCAAGGGTCACAAATAGGCAGTTTTCATATGATGAAATAAAATCTATCAATAAGCACATGATAAAGTGTTCTAAAACCCTCCTGATTAGAGAAATGGAAATTAAAACAACTCTGAGGTACCACCTCACACCTAGCAGATTGACCAATATGACAGCAAAGGAAAGTGATAAATGTTGGAGGGAATATGGCAAAATTAGGACACTGATACACTGCTAATGGAGCTGTGAATTTGTCCAACCATCATGGAAGGCCATTTGGAACTATGCACAAAGGGCTTTTAATGACTGCCTGCCCTCTGACCCTACCATCGCACTGCTGGTTTTGTAAACCAAAGAGATAATAAGGAAAAAAGACTTGTAAAAAATATTTATAATTGCAGTCTTTTTGGTAGCAAAAAATGGAAAATGAGGGGGTGTCCATTGATTAGGGAATGGCTGAATAAATTGTGGTATATGTTGGTGATGGAATACTATTGTGCTGAAAGGAATAAAGAAATGAAGGAATCCCATGTGAAGTGGAACGACCTCCCAGAATTGATGCAGAGTGAAAGGAGCAGAACCAGAAAAACATTGTACAGAGACTGATATATTGTAGCACAATCGAATGAAACTGACTTAGCTAGTAGCTGCAATGCAATGATCCAGGACAATACAGAGTAACTTATGAGAAAGAACACTATCCACATCCAGAGAAAGAACTGAGGGAGTAGAAACACAGAAGAAAAACATATGATCGATCGAGTAATATGATGGGTGTGTGATTAGGTTTTTGATGTTAAAAGATGACTCTACTGTAAATATGAATGACATAGAAATAGGTTTTGAACAATGATACATGTGTAACTCAGTGGAACTGCTTGTTGGCTTTAGGAGAGAGAAGGAGAGAGTAAGGGGGTTCTTGAATCATATAAAATAGAAAAATATTCTAAATAAAAATTAGAAACAAACAGAAACTCAGACACCCCCCCCCAAGAAAAAGAAAAGTGAAAAAGGATAGAGAGGTAGAGGTATGCCTGTTAGATGGGGGAATGTGATAGTGAAGGAAGTCTGAATAGAGAATAGGATGAGGAAGGGGCAAACAGAGAGTATCACTCACATAACCATGGACTAGCGTTGGAATTACTAGAAAGCCTAGACCCGAAGGAGATGAGAGAAGCTTTGGGCAGGAGTTTGGGTCTCATTTTTATACTTATTTGTGTTGGGAGAGGGGAGGGGAATCTTGTGATGAGTCCACTGAGATATCCAAATCATCTCCAAGTTACTGTTATAATTTCAAAGTCATAATACCAGTCATGAAGTCTTCTGGTGTTCTACTCATCTGGAGCTTATGCTTCCTGACTGAATTGCATCTATAATTTAGAGTTCAGAGGATCATAGACCTTGACAATCACTACCTCAATAGTTTCTCCTAATTTGGTACACATTACTAGGATGTGAATTGTAACAAATATGTGATACAATTTGTAAATTGTGTTCCTTTGATCTTTGGCATGATTTGTAGGTGACTTCCAGGTTCCCCTTTGTGACCTTATTCACTGCTAAAACATTCTTATTGACCAGGATAGAAAGAGGCCAGTGAGACCAGAATGAGATAAAATTTTAAGACAATCCATGACCTGGTCTCCTGTTTACCATCATGTGCCACCATGTCTAGACAGTAATCTAACCAAAATCATAGCAAAAAGAATAACATAAAACATCATGACAGAAAAGCACAGGCCATCTATCCTCATCTAGTGTACTGGGTTCTGAGTCTGAGCACAGAACAACTTTGAGATGCTGGGACCCTACCTAAATCAATAGCAGAGCAGTCTATGCCTAACCCTAGAAGTCCAAGGCTCTGGTACTTTCCTGTAGTGAAGTCCCCAAGTCTCTGACATTGGCCTATTTAAGCCTGTGGTGATGCTTCTGGACCCAGGACAAAGCAGCTCCAGGGTTCTGAGCTATTCAAGCCATCAGCAGTCCCTAGAGGAGACAGAATTAGCAGCTTCTAGAGCTCTCAGCCCATAGTCCATCATACCACCATGGAAGTAGTGAAAGTTACAGAAACTCAGAACTAGTGCTGAGGGGAAAATTGTAGTTTAATAGAATGTCTCTCTACTCTGAAAACAGAGACCACCTTTAAGATGTAATTTTAAAAATATATTTTAAGATTGGGAAAATGAGCCAACAGCAAAAGAAACACCTAACCATAGAAAATGCCTAAGGGGACAAAGAAGAGCAAGGCATAAACTCAGTAGGAGACAGGGAGATAAAAGCAGCTACATGCAAAATAACAAAGAAAAATAGAAATTGGTATCAGGTACTGGAAGCACTCAAAAAGGATTTCAACAATCAAATAATTGAGGTTGAAGAACATTGGGAAAGAGAAATGAAAATAAAGCAAAAAAAAAAAAAGAGTGCAGCTCAAAGAGCAGAATTGGTCAAATAGAAGAGAGACACAAAAATTCAATGAAGAAAAGAGTTCTGTGAAAAATAAAAACAACCAGATGGAAAAGGAAATTCAAAATGTGATGGAAGAGAATCAGTCCATGAAAATGAGAATTGGGCAAATAGAAGCTGATGACATCAGGGGACATCAAGAAACAATCAAAATCAAAAGAATGGGAGGGAAAAAGAAGAAAATATGAAATATCTCATTGAAAAAAACAACTGACCTGGCAAAAAGATCCTGAAAAGACAGTCTAAGAATTATTGGACTACTTGAAAGTAATGAAGTAATGATAAAAAAGGGGGTTAGACATCATATTACAAGAATTACCAAAATACCCTGATATTCTTGAACAAGAGGGTAAAATAGAAATCAAAAGAAACTACCAATCATCTCCTACAGTAAATCCTCAAATGACAACACCTAGGAATTTTATAGCCAAACTCAAAAATTCCTAGTCCAAGGAGGAGATATTGCAAGCAACCAGAAACAAATAATTGAAATATTATGGAGCCCCAGTAAGAATTAGAGGATCTAGCAGCTTCTACATTGAAGGATCATAATGCTTAGAATATGATATTCTAGAAGGCAAGGGTTTACAACCAAGAATCATCTACCCATGAGAACTGAGTATATACTTTTAGGGGCGGAAATGGTCATGTAACAAAATAGAAGATTTCCAAGCATTCTTGATGAAAAGACCAAACCTAAGCAAAAACTTGATGTCCCAATAAAAAATTCAAAGGAAGTATAAAAAGGTAAAGAAGGAAAAGAAAGCTTAAGGGATTCAATAAGGTCAATTGTCTATATTTGTATGTCAAAAGATGATATTTGTAACTTCAAAATTTCATAATTATTATAGTAGTTAGATGTATACAGAGGATGTTGGAGTAAGCTGTTTAGGATAACAGGCAAAAAATCAAGGGGTGAAAAAGAGGATTTCACTGATACAAAAGAGAAGAGAGAGGTAAATGGGGTAAATTATATCACCAATAAAAACATGAAAAAATAAAGGGGAGGATGAAGGTGGTGACAGGCAATGTTTACGCTTATGAGTATTGTTTTAGGGCAAGAATGACAATCAGAATCATTGGGATATAAAATCCTATCTTAGCATATAGAGAATTGAAAGGGGGTGGTGAGGAGGAGTGCCATGTTAAGGACAGGGAATGGAGAGGGCAATTAAAAACAAAACATTTGTGGAAGGAAAAAGTAAAAGGAGAAAGCACAAGATTAAAAGGGGAAAACAAGATGGAGGGGAATACATAGATGTTAATCACAACTGAATATAAATGGAAGTTGATTGCAGAGTGGATTAAAAACCAAGATCTTATGATATGCTGCTTACATGCAACATTTATGAGTCAGGTAGACAAACATACTATAAAGGTAGGGGGATGGAGGAGAATCTATTAGGCTTCAACTGAGATTTAAAAAAATCAGGAGTGGCAATCATGATCTAAGACAAAAATAAAGCAAAAATAGATCCAATTAAAAGACACAAGGAGGGGCATTGGCTTCCAGGTTAAGATGGCGGCAGAGTAAAAAGAAGCTGCTTAACCTCTCCTAACCCACACATATAGGACTCCTCAAGAGGACATAAAACAAATCCAGACGAATGAAGGTACCACACAACAGGGTGCAGCATTGAACGTATGTGGGATCGGGGCATTTCCATGCCATAACAGGGTGAAACAGCTCTCACTAAAAGCAAGTTGAGCAACCTCCTTGCCCCCCACACCACCTACAGGGCCAAAGCCAGTGCACAAGAGTTACAGCAAGTTTGGAGCATCCATTAAGTCCTTGGCAGCTATCTGTGATCACCAGGGCCTGCTCCTGAGAGTAGCAAGACTTAAGACCCCAAGAGGCTAATGAACACGTGGACTTTGAACACAGACCTTGAGTGCAGGCTCGGGGGCAGGGGCAGACATGGATGCTGAGCTCACGTGTGGACCTTGGGTGGGGACCCAGTGCAGAGGGGTGCATGACTGTGGAAACAGCATCCTGAGACTGTTAAAGGAGCTTCGGGCAGAGGAACAAGCAAGAGGATCTACTTGAGAGGACACGCGGCTCACAATGGCAAGCCAGTCACAAAAAAGAAAGATCAACAAAAAGAAATCTTTAACACTCAAAAACTTTTACACAGAAAAATCCAGAAAACAGAGCAAACAGCAGAAGAACAGAAGAGAACAAACTAGTAATCATATCCAAACTTTTCCCCCAAAACCGAAAATTGATCACAGGCTCTTGAAGAGTTGAAATCTGAGATCAAGAGAAATATGGAAGAGATCTGGTGAGAGAAGTGGGAAATAGCTCAAAAGGAAATTAACAGGTTAAAAGACAGAAACTCCCAATTGGAAACCAAAATTAAACAGCTGGAAAATTGGATGGACCAAACTGAAAAGGATTATAACAGAAAACCAATCTCTAAAGACCAGAATTGGGCAAGTAGAAGCCAATGATCTCTCAAGAAAGCAAGAACAAATAAAGCAAAGTCAAAAGACTGATAAAATAAAAGGAAATATGAAATACTTCAATGAAAAATGGACAGATCAAGAATAAAGGTCTAGAAGAAACAATTTGAGTATCGTTGGTCTTCCTGAAAAATCAGAAATTAATAGAAATTTGGACTGGCAAGATAGTGAACTTCAGTCAGCTCATGAGTCAGTAGTCGTACAAGAGGTGTTGAAGGGAACACAAACTATCTACTATACATTCCCGAATATATAACCAATGGGAAAACTTCTGATTTGGAGCTTGACAGTTCTTTAAATGTCAGAGTGGATGATGAATTAGATCAAACCTCCACTTCTGCAACCCATTGCAAATGCCAACCTAAAGATTCTTTGTGCTCTGCATGGCATAGCTTAATAACAACTGATAATAACTCTCCAGCTCTCAATGAGAGAGAGAGAGAGAGAATACTCTGTAAGCCTGCTTTCTCTTGTTCTTTTGATTCTAAACTTGACTTGCCTGATGGTGCTACAGGAAGTTCTAGTTTAGATACAAATGACCAAACACGATACTGGATCTATAATAAATGCACACACAAAACTGAGGATTCTTTATTACCCCTAGTACCAATGAAGTCCAATGACAGTGGGGAACCACTAGTTACCTTAGAAATCGGCCGGGGGTGGGGGGGAGTACACTATCAAGGACTACTGGACACTGGTGCAACTTGTTCTGTTTTATGCGAGGCACCCAAAGGATGCCAATATCAAGGTAGTTTGAGAGTTAGAGGAGCTTCTGGGATAGCCCAACAAGTCCCAAAGCTAAAAGTTAAAATGCTAAAATTCAGCCCTCTAACTCTCGAATACACCTTTTTATTGATGCCATTGTGTCTTTCAAACCTCTTGGGTCAAGATCTCCTATGTAAATTGGCTGCCACCATCCAATGTCAACCAGATGGACAAATCTATCTTCAACTACCCAAGAGATCTCTGAAACACCATCCCATTTTATTTTTTGATCCATATAGTGAGGAACCCACTTACCAATCAAATGACAGTATCTATAAGGTTCCTGACAATATTCCTGATTATGTGTGGGCTAAAAATTCTAATGAGATGGGCAGAATTTTATCTGCAGAACCAGTAAAAATTGAGGTAAAAGGAGGTTTACCTCCAAGAATTCCTCAGTTCAAACTTAGCCAAGAGGCGATAAAGGGAGTGAAACCCATAATAGAGAGTTTATTAAAGCAGGGTATATTAAGATATGGCTTTTCACAATACAACACCCCAATCATGCCTGTAAAGAAAGTCAAATTATCTCCTGATGGGAAGACTCAATGACGTTTAGTACAAGATCTCAGAGCAATTAACAACCATGTGCAAAAGACCTATGCCATGGTACCGAGTCCATCACAAATCATAGCAGGAATACCACCCAAAGCTGCTTGATTTACTGTTCTGGACCTGAGCTCTGTGTACTTCTCTGTTCTTCTGCACAGAGATAGCCAGTACCTGTTCACTTTCACATGGGAAGGCAAATCCATCCAATGGACCCATTTGCCTCAGGTTTTTTTCAGATTCATTTTCGGTATTCTGTCAAATCCTGCACAGACCTTGAGTTCATCATTTTCCAAGACAGCAAAATGGTACATTATGTTGATGACATCCTGCTAATGTCACCATCTGCTGAAGTCTGTTATACTGACAATGGACACTTACTCAAAGAGATAGGCTAAAGGGGCCATAACATTTCCAAAATAAAACTTCAATTTGTGATGAAAAAAGTAAATTATTTCGGATTCATTCTAGAAAAAGGCTCCAGAAGGATTTCCCAAAAGAGAACACAAGATATACAGAATTTAAGCTTGCCTAAGATCAAGAGGCAGCTCAGGGCAATCATAGGAGTAACAAGTTTCTGTAGAAACTGGATTCCAGGTTATGCTCTCATCATTAAACCTCTGATAGAGCTAAGCAGGAAGGAAGTTCCAGAACCATTAAAATTAACTAAAGACCATGTCCCTGCTATAGAGAAATTAAAATCACTCACTCTCTTTCTACTTCTTGCT
>NC_058131.1:190589842-190590615 GCF_016433145.1 Gracilinanus agilis | reverse complement strand
CATCTTAGATTATTTAGTGTTCCACCCTCACCCTGTAAATTATTCTTCTGATTACTATAATAGTGAATAGAGTTCACTACAGAGAATTATACATAACATTTCTCTACATAGGATTACAGATAATTAGATCTCACTGAGGCCTTTAAAAAGGCAAATTTAGAAATTATAAGTTTTCTTTCTTTCCCCTCTGTATCTTATTTACCTTTTCATGTTTCTCTCGATTTTTGTGTTGGATATCAAACTTTCCATTTAGCCCTGGTCTTTTCTGTGCAAATACCTGGAATTCTTCAATTTTTTTGAATGCCCATACTTTTTCCTGGAAATATATAGTCAATTTTGATGGGTAGTTGATCTGTGGTTGCAGGCTTAGCTCTCTTGCCTTTCTGAATATCGTATTCCAAGCCTTGAGATCTTTTAGCGTGGAGGCTGCCAGATCCTTTGTGATCCTGATTGGTGCTCATTGATATTTGAATTGTCTCTTTCTGGCTTCTTGTAAGATTTTTTTCTTTTTCTTGGAAACTCTTGAATTTGGCAATTATATTTCTGGGCGTTTTCTTATCTGGATCGAATGTCGCAGGTGTTCTATGGATCCTTTCAATGTCTATATTGCCCTCTTGTTGTAGGAGTTCAGGGCAATTTTGCTGAATAATTTCTGTTAGTATGGAGTCCAGGTTTCTATTAATTTCTGGTTTTTCTGGAAGACCAATTATTCTCAAATTGTCTCTTCTAGACCAGTTTTCTTGGTCTGTCATTCTCTCATTGAGATATTTCAT